>NC_056739.1:1527862097-1528162097 GCF_019279795.1 Protopterus annectens
TATTGCATACGACAAAGCTAGAAGGTGTAATAAAAATATTATGAGAAGCATCTGGGTGACGCTAGTTTCATTCAGCAAAGTTGCTAGCAAGTCACAGTTTCCCAACTGACTTACAAATGAGCATAGCATTTAAAGGAGTATTTCAATGAGATATTTAATGTGTACATGTATTTGCAATTGAAAAGACAATGTCAAGTGTCAAGCATATAGTACATTTTAATATATTTTGAATACAGATAAGTTTATTCATCCTTACACAAGAATGACTCACTGCTATAAAACCACTGGAGCAGTGTATTCAGCAATCTATGGCTGTTATGTATTTTGTGTGAAAAAACTGAGGTCTTAGAAATACTGACATAAAACTTATGGCAGGCAATGTGCTTGTTGTCTGTGAATCATGACCTGCTTTCAGAAGTACTCATTTGCATTTCATTATGCACTCATTAAACTGCACACCTAGAATTATGAAACCTCTGAGAATTATTAAAAATAAGAACACAGAAAATGTAATAAGTATGCGCATTCTGGAGGCTGGTCAAGTATGTACACTTACAGTTTTAACTTTGCAAGTTGTTTACAATATCTGTCTATTAAGATAGATATATAAAAAACATATGTTTTCAGTGTGTATTTTATCATATGTTTGATATGTCAAATGTTTTGGAAGCCAGGGTTTTTTGTTTATCAAAATGCCAGTTCTTCATAGGATGCCGGCATTTGCTTTGGGGATCGCTACATAGTGGAGAGTGGAATTTTGCCCTTTCCCCTCTGTTGTGTGATCTTGTAGTTAGTATATATAATTAGTAGGGGTGTGAGGGTGCAGCGGAGATTGCACTCTTTCATAAAATAGTGATATAAAACAAGATCATACGTATGTGTATATACATATCCATATATATATATATATATATATACACACACACACACACACACACACACAGATTGTCAAAATGATTGTATTTAATTCAAACCAAGATGAAGCATTTACTATTTACATTGCCACGTAGCATCATTCATTATAGCAGTCTCAAAGGATTTTTGCAAGGAACTTATTACCGTAATCCTTGTAGAGCAGCACCCTCAGTGCATGCCTGTATTCTTTAGGAATTTAATGTAGCCATAATACTGCATTAAAGAAAGCATGTATGAATATATGTGCTGTTTTAACAACGCCTTTATTGTTAGCTGTTATATGCATGTAGCAGGATGTTTTCATGTTTATTTCTTTATATTTTACCCTAAGCCATGGCCGGCCTTAGGCATAGGCCAACTAGGCGGCCGCCTAGGGCACTGCTGTAGCAGGGGTGCTTTTCCAGTATTTATTTGGTGTAGGTAGACCAGGTTGGGGGCACCTGGGTGGTGTGGGGGGCACTGTGGAGCCCTTTTGCCTAGGGCACCAGCTGACCTAAGGCCGCTGCTGCCCTAAGCATTGCAATACTGTTTTTAATCACAAAGTTTTTCATGTCTACTGTTATTATTTCTGTCTTCATTCTTAAGTGCCTTGAACAAGACACAAAAAGTAGATACACTATAATGGTTCTAACATTGGCTACTCTTTACCCTCCTTAATTAAACACACTACTAGGTTTACAGTTATCGTTCCTATATACTATGATATTATTAAAATGTTCTATTTCTTACACAACTGCTTAATTTCCTTCTTTATCACTTTCCACAGTCTTCAAAATTCATTGCTTCCCTCACTGTTCCACTTATCCACAGATAGTTTGCACATTTTCTTTTCTTCCTGTTAATCAAAATTTTCATTTATTTTGACAGAAGTCACATTTTTGTATTGTGTTTTTATCTGGAATGCTCCGAATAACTTTATTGCTCCCATGAAACCCTTTCAGATTCATTTTATTATTTCATAACCACATACACAATATCATAAGCAAACAGTCCAAAGACACAAACATGATTTGAACACTACAGTAATAACATCAGATAAAGACAATACTTTCATCATAAACAGACCACTATTAATTTTGCACAAATCACATTTTTTAAATTATTTACAAAAAATCATTGCTCTTTAATAGTGAACACTTGATAGGTTCTGGATATCTGCTTGTAGCAAGACAGGAGGAGGAATTCCAGTATATACATTTCTTACATTCCCAAAATGGAAGAACATGACAGATTTGTAAGAGACCAAATGTGATACATACATTTTATTACAGACAGTCTAAGAATTGTATAGGTATGCTGAATTAAATAATAAAGGTAAGGAAGATATTGGAAAAAAGTTATATTCAAAAATAGTAAGAAGTATATTTATATTTTATTTAATATAAATAGAAACTCTTTATTTGGTCAATCAAAACAAGCTAGAACAAATAATACAATCTTACAAGTGAAACAGGATCATAATAAAGTAATACAGTTTAGACAACGTATGTGTTCTTCCCAGGTAAACACATTTTAATAAATAAAAAAAATTATAAACTGAATAATAAAATCTCTACAGGATTTTTTTTTTATTTATTAAAATGTGTTTACCTGGGAAGAACACAGATCAGTGACCAATTACAGGCTCAGCCCTGGTTACATCATAATGTAACAAAGCAATGTACAGTAAACAAATAATGTTTTACATTTAAGAATAAGCACAGACAATCTGACAAACAATATATCCATAGAAGATTAACAAAAAAAATATTTTTACAGTTGCATAATTAGAATAGAAACGGGAGAACAGATTTAAAGTGTAAGAAGCAGAAGTGGTGGAAATATGGGTAGTAGTTGTCAGGTAGGTAAAGCTAACATGGACCAGTAAGATGAAATAGGGGATTAGATTATATGTGTCATATTTTTACAGCAGCAATGGCGTGTTATACAGAATCTCAGTTTAGGAAGACTGAGTTAATCAGATGTATTGCAAGTACAATGGTACTACTGGTAGAAATACTGATATTTGATGTATATATTTTAGGTGGGCATTTGCATTCAAACTGTCATCTTAAGTATTGTTTGAACTGTGGCCTGAACGGTAGTATTTTGTGTGATCAGTTAAATCAGAAGGAAATGACTGCCACAGTCTTTGGGCCAGTACAGAGAAGCAATCACTAGTAGAATGCAGTTTGAGAGAAGGGGTTTGTAAGGAGGGACCATATCTGGTTTGGTTTCTTAGGTTATAGGTTTGAGAGGCAGTAAAAAATTTGGAATAGAAAAGGGAAGCGGTATCAAGTTTGAGTATTTTGAAGAATAAGGAACCAAGAAGATTTGATCTGGCCTGTACTGGAAGCCACTTAGCCTTTGAAAGAGTAAGGCAGTGGTGATCATTCCATGGAGTGTTATCTATAAATCAACATATTTTATTGGAGAAAGGATGAAATGTGGCAGTGTTCTTGATAGAAGCTGATGCAAAAGAAGGTGGAGATCCCACTCAAGTTTGGCAAGGAGAATGCCTTTTCCCACACCATCCCTTGCTGGATGTGATATTACACAATAAGAGATGTTACAGTATTTTTTTTGTAGTAGATTAAGTTGTTAGTGCTATTAGTCATATTAAGAAAGTGACAATACCAGGACACGACAATCTGCTATTAGACTTGCATTGCAGTTTACAAGACAAAGTACTGATACAATTCCAGATTATCATCTAATTTTAGACAAGGACAAAGTGTAGACTGTTGCTGACTTAAAAAAAAATAACATTTCTGGATACAAATCATTCTTGAATCATGCTTATAAAATTCACAGTTACTGTATCAAATATGAAAATAGTTGGTAACTTGTGTGAGATTCTCCATCCAGTATACTTTGGATTTGTTCCTGAAAGGCAAATGCGTTACTATACTTTTGGAAATAATAATAGATTACTTAAGTACTAACAAAGAGGAATGACTCTGTGCTAGTGAGTTATAATGGTGCCAATCCTTCTCCTATTATGAATATGCATTATATATTTCAGGTTTTTATATTTCATCATATTTCTAATCAGCAGACAACTGAAATATTAACATGTATCTAATAAATGCATCCATCCACAACCCCTTTTATCTAATAAACTTTCCTGACTGATACATTATTAAGTCATGCAATGTCACAACTAGGCTGAGATGTGGGTGCCACCCCCCCACACACACACACACACACTTTATTCATCCTAGTTGTTGTTCTCCTACTCAGATACTTCAGGAAGTTGTACTTAGACCATACAAATTTACTGTCATGGCATATAAAGATAATTTAGTAGTTATTATTCAAAATTGTCCAGAGGAGAGTAGGCATATTTTTAAGAACATTTATCTATTACTATATTTTGAGATGAACTATGCTACATCATCTGATTTAATAGAGAACCACAGAAGGGACAGCAAATGGTTAGGTGCCATACCAGCAGTACTACATCTGAAGTTTGGGGATATATTCTTACATCTACTAAATCCCAAACTGCATAGGGAAGTTATCTTAATACATATAACATTATTTAGAATACAATGGCACAATATGTTAAGCAGAATTTTTCTTTGTTGGGGCAGAAAAGCTTTACTGATGTAGTACATTTATCACTTTTCCTTTGCTGCATCTTTTAGAATCTCTCCCCCTGCAGCCCCCCCCCCCCCCCCATTAAATGGACCAGAGGTTGAGGACAAGGATATAGGGAATCTCCAAACTCTGGATCCCACACAGTTTGGTTTTGTGAAGGGTGGATCATGCCTGCTCAACTTGGTCGACTTCTTTGAGTCAGTCACCAGAGCTGTGGATGAAGGCAAGGTGGTTCATACAGCCTACCTTGATCTGGCCAAGGCCTTTGATACCATTCCCCACTCAGGAATCATAGAAAAACTCAATAAGCTAGGCATCAACTCCTATATCACTAGGTGGGTTGCAAACTGGCTCACAGATAAAACCCACAGCGTGAAAGTAGCTGACTCAAAGTCAGACTGCTGACCAGTCACAAGTGGAGTCCCACAGGGTTCGGTCCTGGGTCCTCTCCTGTTTGGTATCTACCTCTCTGAATTCCAGGCCAACACAAAGGGTCACTGGCTGACAAAGTTCAAAGACAAATGCAAGTCGGGAGCTATTATTAACTCTCCAAGCAATGTTGACATCCTAAAGAAAGGACACACTGAGACCAACAACTGGTGTCAGAACCATGGCCTTAAGCTCAATGCCAAAAAATGTGTCATCATCCCCTTTGGGAAAAACCCAGTTCCCATGAATTACCAATAGTAGTCTACTGAACATAGAAGGAGTTATAAGAGATCAGAGAACAAAGGTTGAGAGCAACCTTTCTTTTGACCACCACATTGCCACTGTGGTCAGAAAGTCCTTCTATGTGGCACATCTCATTACTAAAGGTTTTGCATCCAGGAAGAAAGAGGTCATTGTTTCCCTCTACTCTTCCCTCATTAGGCCAATCATCAAGTACAATGCCCCATTTGGCATGCATCTCACCAGACACCTGCAACAACTGGAGAGGCCGCAAAAGTACCTCACAAAGAGGATTCTAGCCCTTAAACACTTGTCCTATATGGACAGACTCAAAAAAACTCCAACTATTCTCTGTCTCATATTGCCTACTTAGGGACGATCTCTGCTTGACTTAAAAAGCCATGTCTGACCCAGCTCTGTTAGAAATGCTACATCTAAAGAAATCCCAATCCCTCTGCACCACAAGCTCCAAAGACCTCAACCTCATTACCACAATCAACAGAACATGCTGGAGGGACAGGTTCATAACACAGAGACTGCCCATGCTATGGAACAGACTTCCCATACATGTCAAGCAGAGCACCCCACTGGCCTTCTTCAAGAGAAATCTTGATGAGTGGATGGGAAATAGAAAATTCACCCCGGGGATCACTCTAGCGGCTCTGCTCGACAGAGGCACTGGGATCTAAGGTTGGGTGGCATGATGCCAGGGTAATCCTATGGGGTAGGCTTGTAAAGGCTCCAGGACCATTAGCCTAGTACACACCTATGAACCTATGTGTTGGGTATAACAGTTTCAAGATATAAAACAGTCACTGTGGAGTCTGCATTCAATCAAAATCCTGGCTATTTGCCAGGTCTCCTGTCCAAGTATTAAAAAGATGTTTAAAGTTAAATACTGATGTAGCCATCTAAGACACGAGTGTAGTGTGCTGTATGATCTTGCTCTACTAAAATTATAAGAAAAAAAATACTGTTAAGATTGGTATTAGATTTTGGTATGGCAACTGGCAGATTATTATTCCTTCTGAATATTACCTACTAGAAAGATCATCTCTAAAGTAATCACCAAGGAGTCACACCTAGAACATTTAAATATTAGCATTATATGCTCTCTACAGAAACACAAAGTTATTCAGTAGAACTGGAATTTGCATACTCTTTAACAACAGTCCATAACCTTGCTACTCATGACATTTGGGCATACAATTTTTTTTTAAACTTTCTAAGTTTTTAATTTCTAATTCCACAACTATAGAAGGATAATTTATATTCTATGACAAGTCTAACCAGTGACTTGAACAATGTCAGTATGACTTCTGGTTTTTGAGATATGTCTGCAGCATATCCTTGATGACCAAGTAACATTTCTTAATTGTGGAATTGCCACTGGTATCAAAATTCAGGTATCTATCTAATTCATATCAGACACAGGCAACCACTGAACAGATTCACTTTGGTTCATAGGTTGGTACTAGGCTATCAGCCCCAAGGCCTATGCAAGCCTAGTCATAACAATTCCCTGGAAATTTCTTCCCACAATATTTACTTCTCTGGGCCCCTGTCTACCAAGGTGACTGACATGATCCCCGGGGTGAATTTCCTATCTCCCATCCAATCATCAAGGTTCCTTTTGAAGAGGGCCAATGAGGTGCTCTGCTTGACATGTATGGGCAGTCTATTCCAGAGTATGGGGAGTCTCTGGGTCAGGAACCTATCCCTCCAGCATGTTTTGTTCATTGTGATGATAAGGTTTAGATCCCTGGAGCATGTGGCTCTGAGGGATTGGGATTTCTTTAAGTGAAGCATGTCCAACAGCTCAGGGTTTGACATGGCCTTGTATGTTAAGCAGAGATTGCCTCTGAGTAGACGATATGCCACAGAGTATAGCTGGAGTTTTTTTAGATAGTCAGCATATGGCATCTGCTTTAGGCCTGTGATTCTTTTAGTGAGGTATTTCTGTGGCCTTTCCAGCTGTTGCAGATGTCTTGTGAGGTACATACCAAATGGGGCATTATACTTTATAATGGGTCTAATGACGGATGAGAACAGTGGGATAATGACCTCTTTTATTCTGGATGAAAAGCCCTTAGTGATGAGGTGTGCCACATAGAAGGATTTCCTGACTGTTGTGGTGATGTTGTATTTCTGTGGCCTTTCTAGCTGTTGCAGATGTCTTGTGAGGTACATACCAAATGGGGCATTATACTTTATAATGGGTCTAATGACGGATGAGAACAGTGGGATAATGACCTCTTTTATTCTGGATGAAAAGCCCTTAGTGATGAGGTGTGCCACATAGAAGGATTTCCTGACTGTTGTGGTGATGTGGTTATCGAAAGTGAGACCACTGTCCACTTGTGTCCCTAAGTCTCTCATCACACTTTCGATGTTTAGTGTCCTGTCACCTATGTGGTAGTTCATGGGTACATGTTTTTTTCCAAAGGGGATAACTATACATTTCTTGGCATTAAGCTTGAGCCCATGGCTCTGGCACCAGGCATCTGTTTCTGTAAGGCCCTTTTGTAGAATATCCACATCATTTGGGGATTCAATAATGGCTCCCAGTTTGCAGTCATCTGCAAACTTTGTTAGCCAGAGTCCCTTAGTGTTGGCCTGTACTTCAGAGAAGTAGATGCCAAACAAGAGTGGTTCCACGACTGAACCCTGAGGTACTCCACTTGTCACTTGTCTGGAGCTGGATTTGGAGTCGGCTACTTTTACAGTCTGGGTTCTGTCAGTAAGCCAGTTGGCAACCCATCGAGTGATGTAGGGATTTATGTCTAGCTTAGTAAGTTTATCCATGATTCCAGAGTGGGGGATGGTGTCGAAGGCCATGGCAAGGTCCAGATAAGCTGTGTGGACCGCCTTACCCTCGTCCACAGCTCTGGAGACCGATTCGAAGAAGTCAATCAGATTCAGGAGACAAGATCAGCCCTTCACAAAACCCAAACTGGGTGGGGTCCAGTGTTTGAAGGTTGCTAATGTCTTTGTTTATAAGTTCCATGATAATGCGTTCCATGCCCTTGCAGATCAGGCTTGTCAGACTGATGGGACGGTAGTTCCCGGAATCCAAGGCGGATCCTCCCTTGTGGAGCGGGATAACTGTAGCTGTGAGCCACTCAGTGGGCACGAAGCCTGAGGTGAGGCTATGATTAAACATGACACTTAGGTGGGGTGCCAGTTCATTTTGTAGTCCATGTAGTACACAGCCTGGGATGTCATCTGGTTCCATGGGTACTGTATTCTTAGCTTTGGAGAGTGCTGTTTCTACCTGTGTGGCTGTGATTATCGGAATTTGACAATCTTTTGGTATTGAGATGGGCCCTTTAGGGGGTGAGAGGGGAGTGAAGTTGGCACTAAATCGATCTGCCAGGATATTGGCAATATCCTTGGGGGTCAGTATATTTAATGCCATTCTGTTGTAGCTCAGAGCAGATCTGAGCATTGCCATTTAGATTCTTGACATAACTATAGAATGCCCTGTGGTTGTCTTTGGAATCTTTGGCAATTTTATTTTCGTAACTAGCTTTTGAGGATTTTATGAGGGATCTCAGCTTCTTACTGAGGCTGGTGAGGGAGTTTTTTGCATCCTGGTGTTTTCCTCTTTTCTGCAACAGTTTCTTCCTTCTGTTGTATAGTTTGTTTATAGCAAGGGACCACCAGATTGGCTTCCTTTTTTTGGAGAAGAGCATCTTGGTTCTATTTGGGATGGCATGATTCATGCACGAGTGGATGTGCTCGTACAATGCCTTAGTGTAGGATTCTGCAGTCGAACTTCCAGATCCTGTCTGCGTGGGTGTTGTGAAGTTTGTCACTTCTGACTTCAGTAGCATGAAGTTGGCTTTGGAGAAGTTTTTTAAGGAGGTTTCCTTACTGGGGGGTGGGAGTGGGATGTGGATGTCAAGGGTGATTTGCTTATGGTCAGACCTGACCAATGAGGGGGTGACCACTGGTGTGGAGCATCTATCTCCCATGTTTGTAATGACCAGGTCTAGGATATTGGAGCCCCTGGTGGGACAATGGATTAGTTGATCCAGGGCGGTGGAATTTATGAATTCCAAGAACCGTAGGGAAAAGGAGTTGGTACCCAGATAGTTTTCCCAATTAATGGCAGGGTAGTTGAAATCACCCAGTATTAGGGTGTTTGGTTGCATCTTAATATTTTCAAGTATGTTTAGGAAGGTGTAGTGAGAATCTTGGGGTATGGTGCGGGATCTGTAGCAAGCTACAATTTGGATTGCAGTCTTACCTAGTGTTAGTTGCACCTGGAGAATTTCAGATGCATTGTGTTGGGCAACTAGCCTGGAGGTGTGACTATCCTTGGTGAATATGGAAACTCCTCCACCTTTAGTGTTTCGGTCTTGGTTTTGTGGCCGAACAGTGTGGTAAGAATTGTAGCCTGGTATTGCAGGGGTGCTCTCTGGAGCCTTGAACCAGGTCTCAGTCACTGCACAGATATCGATGTTCTCCATTTTTAGGAGTGCCTCGAGAGAGTGCATTTTGAGGTTTAGACTTCTAGCATTGAGTAGCATTACCTTCAGATTTTGCATGCTTGTATCTGTCACCCGTGGTGGTTTTATCCTTTGAACCTTGCCTAAAAAAGGCACTATAGGGGTGGCAAGAGCTTTAGCCAGTAACCTGAATCCCAAGGGTGACAGGTGCAGACCATCTCTGGCAAAGCATCGTTGTTTGTCGATCATGTCTTCCCAGGCAGACAAATACTGGATCCCCTTTGAATGACACCAGAAGCTTAGCCAATTGTTGAAGTCAATCATTTTGTCCTTATACTGTGGTATCATTCTGGACGAAGGCAGGATGCTACTCAGGGCTAGGGTCATACCTACCTGGGTCACATGATCCAAGAGCTCTTCAATGTCTCTTTTCATGTAGTCCAGGGAGGTACGTCTCAAGTCATTCACTCCAGCATGGACAATGACAGAGTCATATTTGTACTTGTTGTGGAGTGACTTGAGTGCATGCATTATGTGGCAGATCCTGGCACCCAGCAGGCAGCTGACTGTAATTTTCTCCTTGTACAGCCTGGTGAGTGGGACATCAGTGTGCCTGACTATAGAGTCACCTATGACTAAAGTGTTTGGTACATTGTCTTGCCTTAGGGGCTGTTGTTGGGTAGCACACTGGTGTTGTGAGCTATGTGTCACTTTGGCTGTGACTGGTGTTTGCTTGCATTTCAGCTTCGAAG
Organism: Protopterus annectens; assembly: GCF_019279795.1. NCBI lineage: Eukaryota > Metazoa > Chordata > Ceratodontiformes > Protopteridae > Protopterus > Protopterus annectens. The sequence continues at coordinate 1,527,872,470 of NC_056739.1, forward strand.
GTCCTTGTTGCTTGGGCAGGTTAATGTTAAGGGCCTCCACATATGTGGGTTTAGTGTTGCTATGTGTGGGTGTTGATGGTGTGGGTTTTGAAGGGCTATGAGTTGCTAGAGGTGTAATGCAGGTGTTAGCCTTCTCCTCCTGACTGTCTAGCACAATCTTGACTGGAGAGAGCTTTGCTTCCAGTTTGGCTATGTAAGTGCATCTCTCGCAGGTTGTAGTGTTGGGTGGTAGGAGGAGAGGATTGTCTGTGTACATGAGGCAGTTGCCGCATTGCCCCAGTATGCCCAGATTCACCGGGTGGGCAGGAGAAATCACCGGAAGCTGACCCTTGGACATGCCTGTTTAGGTGCTTTTTTGTAAAGTTTAAGAGCTGTTTTCCCTTACCTTTGCAAGGTACTTTGCAATTGTAGGCTGTTTTGTGCCTGCGATTAATTTCTCCTTATTGACAAGGAGAGCTGAGTGCTTGTATCAGTTTCAGGCTTCCTAGTGCTTTCCAGCAGGTTCTAGAACAAGTGCTAGTCACAGGGGTTCAGATTTTAGTGCTACTACTGAGAAACCAGCTAGTTTTAAGGGAAAATTTGAAGAGCAGACTTTCTGGCACCTGGAATAGTTTAACTGTAGCCTTGTAGTGCTGCACGATGTGAAAAATGTGCAAACACATGCGTCTTTAAGCCAGAAAGTTGAAAGGGATAGAAATCAGCCCAAAAAGGCTTATAAAATTACAATTTCAGAGCTGGTAACCACTCCTGTAGCGTTAGATAGGCAGTAGAATGCTCACCAGTCCCACTGGTAGGCAGTAGGACTTCCCTCTACCACAGCAAGGTCGGATAGCTCTGAGCACAGAAAATAAAGTCCTGAGACAAGCAAAGCCTGGGATATGGACTGGCCAGAAAAGGTGGGAAATGAGCAAACAAGATAGTATTTTTTTTTTGTTGTTGAAACAGGCTAAACGATGCAATAATACAGTAAATAAACACAGAAAAGGCTAACCTTTTTAAATTAGTATGTATAATTCTTATGTGGGACACCAAAATGTAGAATATTATACTTTCCCATATTAACGCCTATTTTATTAACTGTTGTCCAGTTGTTTAAGGAATCCAAATGCGATACATTAAAAAGTAGGTTATGATTGAAGACCCAACCATAATCCTCTACATTGTTGCAATTGTAACACATCTTAGAGGTTAGTCACATTTGACCCTACTTCATTGTCATCAGCTAAGTTTGTGTACCTAATAAAGTAAAGAAAAGTGGACATATGAACACCAGAGAACTCTGTAAACCCAACTTGAACACGTTTAAGGTAGAATATGCAATCTGATTGTGATGTAATATCCCCTAATCATTAATATTTTTAACTGTTAACACCATGATTAAACAATGTGTTTAAAGTGAATTGATAAGAAAGAATCAAAAGCTTTTATATTCAAATTTATTTGATTTTCCAATAACAAATTAGAAAACAGAATAATTTACAATTTAAATGACAATCATAAAATATGTACAAAATTTACAGAGGTCTCAGTCAAGAAAAGATAGGAATAGCAAAAATATAAACAAACAAAAAAAGGGTTATACAATATTCTATAGTTCTTGCTTCTAGATTGATTAGTTAGATGGAGTCATATCTGGATTCATTGTCTTAAGGGAGAAAACCTTCTTCCAAGGATTATTAGTCCATTTTCTGGGAGATAATCTTAGTTATTTTACTTTAATTTCCGTTGATGCTACTTCGTCCAGTAGAGTCATGAAGTCTTCAACAGTTGTAATGGAGGGTGGCATCCATCTTCTTGTGATGCATTTTCTGGCTACTGCCAAAATTGTCCAAAGATGATATTTATTTTTGTTATTCATTGTAATAGAATAATTTATATTCAAAAAATTAAAGATTCTAATAATATAAGGGAATCATTAAAGATAGCTTGAAGGAAATTTCCAATGTCTTCCCAAAATTTTTTGATGAGAGAACATTTATAAAAGATGAGACCAATTTGCCTTACATTTTAGAGAACATCGCCAACATGTTACCTCCTTAGAAAGATGAAATTTAGCAATTCTATTAGGAGTGTAGAATGCTCTATGCAAAAATTTCCAGGAAAAAAATCTCTATACTTGTAAATTAGAAGTTAATTTAATGGAGTGTAGGAGATTAGTTTTATTTTCAGAGGTTAAGGATAATGTATAATCCCTGGTAATAAAGTCCCAAAATTTCTGATTAGGAATAGTTTTGTAGTTAATTATGACTTTATGGAGTTTTGAGATCTTTTCCACCTACGTTCTCCATGTAGCATTTCATGTATGAGAATTATAAATTTAGGTACAAATGTAAAGGGGGAGTTCTTTATTGTTCTGCATAGATCTTGAGTAAATGAAAGTATACTGTTAAGAGCTAACCAATCTGACTCTGATAAATTAAAAGTTTCAATTAAATGTTTTGCATCAAGAGTAACTAAGTTCATTATACAATGATACCAGCATGTCAATTTTTTCGCTTTCCAATTACTAAGAATATCTGCATTGATATTATTGAAAACGTTTTTCTGTAATTTTAAAGGGGTATAGTAGTTGTATCCATAGTTTAATATCAATATTGTTGTTAACAAAACATCTAAAAGTATTGTAAGTATAATTTATATAATTTAGATTTGTGGGTTTAATAACATTATATTGTAGAGTGACACAAAGTGCATACGAACATTTATTGCTCAGATCATTTAGTTGTAAATTTTTTATTAATTTATTTTCATTTAGGATAATGGTTGCATGTAGGGATTTCCATGCTGAAGAAAATTTTGGATCAATCCAATTTAATATTGTTCTGATATTAGAAGCTTTAATGTGGGATTCTAAGTCAGGAACATTTATTCCTGCCAGTTCCCATGGCCTAATATTGTTTGATAAATCTATTCTATTTTTCTTTGGGTACCATAAGAATTTTAAAAGAATTTTATTTATTTCTCTTAAAATATTCTTACTTGGTAATATAGGGGTAGATAAAGCAATATAGTTTATTTTTGGTAACAAAATCATTTTAATTAACTGTAACCTATCTTCAAAATTTAAATGTAATTTGTTCCATTTCTCTGTAAGAGTTTTTACTATGTTCACTATGTTGTTATAATTAGTATTTAAAGTTAATTCTATATTATCACACAGTACAATCCCTAGATATTTTAAAGAATATACCTGTTTCCCAGCTATTCCACTCTTAGTAGATTTAGTGTTATCATTAAGTGTTTTTTTTCTTTAACAATATATGATTGGACTTAGAACTCCTGATTTTAAGCCCTGAGATATCACAGAATGTTTTAACTTGTAATTCTAATTCTTGTAAAGATGCTTCTAAGTTCATTAAAGTAAGTAAGATATCATCTGCAAATAGCATTATTTTAGATTCAAATTGATTATATATATTAGCCTTTAATTCTGGGGATAGAATGAATTTCCAAGGAAAAAGGTTGTATTGCTAATGCAAATGAAGACTGGAGACATTGGAAACCTTGTTTGGTACCCTTAGTAATTTTAATAGATTCAGATGTAAATGGTCCTAATTTAACATAGGCTAAATTATTGTTATAAATATTTCTTATAAAATTAATAAATTGAGTAGGGAATTTATATGATTCAAGAATTTTAAAAAGAAAATTCCAGTTCAGAGAGTCAAAGGCCTTCTCAATGTCTAGGGTGATTATAAGAGCTTCTTGATTATCCCTATTTAATATGTCTATGATGGTCAGAATTCTTTGGATGTTATCTTGAGTATACCTATTATAAATAAATCCTGTTTGATCTTCTGTGATGAGGTGTGTTAGTGATTTCTTGAATCTATTAACTAAAATGGACATTAAAAACTTATAATCATTATTGATCAAAGAGATTGGTCTATATGAACTATATAAGTGAAATTTTTTATTTTCTTTTAGTATAGGAGCAATTAATGAATATCTCCATGAAGGTGGAATTGTGCCTTGCAAGTATGATTCAATTAAAGCCTTATGTAAAACTGATATAGCTGGGGATGGTAACAGCTTATATATTTCATTAGTAATACCGTCAATGCCTGGTGATTTATTATTTTTGCTTTCTTTAATCTTTTCATTAATTTCCTTTAGGGAAATTCGTTTTTGAATTACATTAATTAAGTTCTCTGGTAAGTTTTTTAATTCAGAAAAGTCTAGATCGTGATCTGAAATACTCTGTTGAGGATCTTTTTGTATTATTCTGAGAAATGATATTTGAAGGCATCTAGAATATCGCTTATGTCAGAAACTTTTTCATTATTCCTACCTTCATGAGCTACACATGTAATATTATGTTCAATGGAATGTCTTTTTACTCTCAATGCTAAATTGTGCATATACTTTGGAGAAACAGAATAAGAGTTTAATTTTAATTTTTCTAGGGCTAAATTGGTTTTGTGAGTTAAAATGTCATTATATTTTTTATTTAAAGAATCAATTTCTTTTTTCTTATTCGATAAAACTTTTGTATTATCATTATTTATTAGTGCAATTTGTTTTTGTATGTTAGATAGTTCAGACTCCCACTCATTTGTTTTATTATTAAATCATGTAATAATTTTGCCATATAGACAGGCTTTTAAGGAATCCCATAGGATTACTACATTTACCTTGCTAGTTCAATTAGTGTCTAGAAAAAAATCATTTCTGAGTCTAGCCAAGGTTTAAACTGCTTTAATTTAATAATATTAGCTGGAATTTTTTTAATGAAGGACAGTTGCTTAAAATCCATTTGGAGATTAAAAATGAGTGCATTGTGATCAGATATAGGACATGGGATTATTGTAAAGTATGATATTTTTGTTTTTAGTTCTTGAGATATAAAAATGTTATCAATTCTAGTCTGGGTCTTATGCCTAAAGTCACAGTGAGACAATTCTAGTGGGATTATCATTTCTGAGATAAAATAAATCATATAACTGTAAATTATCTGTCCATTTTTTAAGATATTTTCCTATAGAGGTAATACAAAAAGGTCTTTTATTAGAGGTTTCTGAGTCACTTAGTAAACAAATCAAAAGCTTTTATAATGTCCAAATAGACTACATCCAATAATATATACTATTTAAATCATCTATCACATTTCCACAGAAGTTCAACAAAAACCTTCCACGACTAAATCTGTGTTAACTAATATCCAGTTAAGCTGCAATATCCATGGTTAAAATAACAACAAGACCATTTCAAAACATTTCCAACTTTACACGTCAGGCTTATAGGGCTACAATTATTAACAATGGTACTAACCAGTTGCTCTGTCACTCAGAAATGTTTGGTTTTCTGTTAAATTTCTGCAGATTGCAGTCAGTCCATAAAGCCAGCCATTATAATTTCATATTTCTTACTTTTCAGAAAAAAACACGTTGATGCAAAAGCCTCTTGGACTTTCTCTATTAAAATGAATTAAGACTGCATTTAAAATTGTCTCTGCATACCATTACTACTAGCTTTCTTCGGAATTCCTGAGTAAAGTTGAGAGGTACATGCTCATTTGTTTGCGCTCCTTCTCTCTCTCTCTCTGTCACACACAAATGATTTATTCCTTATTTTTTCCACACTTGCTAAATGTTTTTTAAGCTGTGCTTAGAGGTGGCAAAATGAGGATAACATTCCAGTTTGTTTTTGTAAGTATGCCATTCACTGCATCAGTTTATTTGGCAAACTGAGTCTGCCTTTACTTTAAGTTTAAAGTGACAATACTATGATCTGATATGTGTTAACTGCAGATGGTATAATTACTGCTAGGATCAAAAGATACCACCCTTATCATTATGGTATCTAACAGTTTGCTGCCTTTTGCTGAAGTTCATATTTATTCCAAACTGTTTAGATACAGTCAATTCATAATTGGCATATATGTTTGCAATAAGTTCACCCAGTCAGTGTTTGTATACATGTGATACCATATAAGGATTGCAGTTTAATTGTTCTTTTACATCCTAGAGTTAAGTCAGTAAATCTTTACACCAGTGGTGCACAACCTTTTTGTGGGGAGGGCCACTACACAAATTTTTAATGCATCTGCGGGCCACCTCAAAACATAGTAAGTCGTTACGAGTTAACAACAGGTACAGGTGACTAGCATTTTTACTTAAGACAGCAGTCATGAAATTGCCTGCTTTCTATGTCAACTTTGTGTTTAACTTTGCAAAGTTCTTTAAGGTTAAGGTTGGTATTAATTGGTTGTAAGATATTTCAAAAGTGAAAAATATTGTCACAAAGTATATCAACAATCCAAACCTGTGGCTGAAAAAACGCAATATATGATAAAAACAAGCTTTTATTGTCGATAAGCGCTTTCATAGTGCTTCACACACCACTTCCTCAGACCTTTACATAAAATATGAACTTGCAAGCCCATCCTATATAGGTAGGTAACTCAATTAACTCAAAATTACTTAATTGGCATCTTGCAATGCTATCTAATTATGCTCATTACATCTAAAACATCCACTACTTACTGACTTTGATACTACTTGCATATATATTACCTGCTAGTTCATACTAAACCAATGAGTTAATTCATAAAAATACATAAAAATACATGATATATATTAAATTGAATAGTGTACATATAAATACTAGCCAAAAGCCTTGAATAATCATTAAAATTTATACACAAAAATAACCATAAAACAATTTATTATACTATTTGGCCAAAGGTCTGTTTCTAAGTATTGGTTTTAGGGGAATTCTCTCATTAAGGCCAGAACCTCTATCAGCCCTTAGCCTGATAATCCAGCGTGTCTCTGATGTTTCTGTATTATTAGTGGTATCTCCCCCTCTCTCATTTTCCTGTATCTTTTCTATTACTTGGAACCTAAATGCATGTCCTGAGTCTGTATTCTTAACATGCTTGGCTAAATCATTTGTAAGGTTCTGATTTCTAATTTGTAGAAGATGTTCACGTATCCTAAGTCTGAGTTCCCTGTTAGTTTTACCTACATAAAAATTCGAGCAGATGTCACATACAACTATGTACACAATATTTTTAGTGGGGCAAGTAGCCTGTACATTAAATGTAAATATTCTGCCAGTATCAGGATGCGAAAAAGTGTTGCCAGTGTCTATAAATTTACATTGGTTGCATTTTCAGCATGGTGCAGTTCCTTTTACTGATGTTGCTTCTCCTTCCTTTTCTGCCTTACCATCTCTAGGATAGCATAGGTGTCTTTTTAGAGATTTATCATTCTTAAAAGAGAAGCTAGGGTCTTCACCTACTATCTCCTTTATCTTAGCATCATGCGTTAGAAAGGACCAATGTTTCTTAATTATTCCTGTCACAATGGACATTACTGGAATATTGTGTGGGAATTTTTACTACCTTTCTTTTTCCTTGTCGACTAACTACATCATCTTCCACCCTTCTTGCAAAATATGGTTTACTGACTGTGTCCCTTAATTCGATGCCTTTTCCTATCAAAACATCACATTCTTTTGCATAACTCTCTCTCTAAATCTTTGCTTGAGGTTTACCACTTCTTCCTCAAAATCTTCTTCATTCACTGTTAGTCTAGACACACTCAATGTCTGCCCTTTAACTACATTCTTAAAAATGTGTCTGGGGTGCATACTTCTTCTATGTAAAATTGTGTTTCTATAACAATCCTTTCTATATAGTTTACTAGTAATCTCCCCCTCTTCTGTTTTGATAAGTTTGACATCAAGAAAATTAATTTCTTTATCCGACACTTTTGTTTCAAAGCTCAGAAAACTAGTATTAATATTTACTTCATAAAAGAACCTCTCTAATTCTTCTTGATTCCCATCCCACAGCAGGAACAAGTCATCCACACATCATTTATAAAATATTATTGGTCCCCACTGCTCATTTTTCACCCATTTATTCTCCCATGATGCCATCACTAAATTAATTGAAGTAGCTATTTGCGCTAGGAGTGCCCATTGCTACACCATCTTTTTGTAAGTATAGTGTGTGCTCAAACATCAAAACATTATTAAGTATCTGCTCCATTAGAAGAGATATCAACTTTATTTTACTCTGATCATAAAAGCCTTTCATAGTTAAATATTCTCTCAACATATCTATTCCTAAATTGTTAGGTATGGACGTGAATAAAGAATGAACGTCCATTGTTACCAATTTAACATTACTCAAACCTTTGTCATATGTTTGGAAAAAATCATACAATTCATTCAAAAATTGTTTCGTATCCATTAAGATGGTTCTATTCTTATCTACTAGGGGTCTCAATGTTTTTTCTATGTATATAGATATGGGTTCTGTTATCCAATTTCTTCCTGTCACTATTGGCCTCAATGGGGGATTTTCAGGGTCCTTATGTATTTTAGGGATACCTTGGATAACAGGGATGAGGGGGTTTCTTCACTAAAATATAATTATAAAAATTCAGGGGTTATCCATTTATCTAAAAGACATTCATATAACAAATTATCCAATCTTTTAATAAGACTTTCCTTTTGTTTCTTAGTTATTATCTTATAGACAGTTTGGTCACTTAACATTTCCTTCATTTTCGTATTATAATCACATTTGTCCATGACCACTACTGGTCCCCCTTTATCTGCTGGTTTAATTATTATATTATGATCATTTTTTAAACTGTATAAAGCTTCATACTCATCTTTAGACATATTCCTAAAAAAAAGCTTTTGTTCTTATCACTATCAAGTTGTTCAAACAGTTCCTTTTCACATAAACCACTGAACACATCAACTATAGGATGTCCAACTGGAATAAAAGTACTAGGCCTCTTAACCACTTCCCTTTCACCATTTTCATTTTCCCCAAACATCAATTTCAGTAATACATTTCGTGTAAACATTTTAAGCCCAAAATGCTGTCAGTTACCTCAGTGGTTTGCATTGGTATGAATGAGAGGCCTCTGTTCAGAACTTTTAACATTTTTAGTAGTTATTTGGTATGTGTGTTCATAAATCCTGTCCCTCAATCATCTCTCAGTTTTGCCTACATAAAAGCTGGGACAAGATTTACACATAGCCAAATAAATTACTCCTGTGGTTTGACAATTTCCTCTCTCAAATCTAACTACTGTTTGTAATGAATTGTTAATTATTATATTCTCTTCTGTTCAAATATACTTACATTGGGAACAATTACCGCATTTTGTTGTACCAAACCTACTCTTATTTTTAGTAACCATTTCAAAGGTCTTTTTTAAAATTAGGACCTACTTTGTAGACAAAAATTGGTTTACAACCTCCTATATTCCATAATTTTGGGTTATTCCTAAGAATAGCCCAATTTTTATTTACAATTTTTTCTACCTCATATGCATTACTTCCATATGGGACAACCATAGCTTTTTCAAATCTTTTATTTTCTTCTTCTTTTGTGTTTTTACCATCCTTTGTGATATCAAAATTCCCTAATAGGGGCTTATATTTTTCCCCCATTCATTTCTAACATAATCCACATATTCATGTATAATTTTTGTTGGATAGCCTCTCTCTTGAAATAATTTAGCTACCACCATTAACTCAGCATCTATGTCCTCTTCTTTCGAGGTCATTCTAGCTATTCTTATTAATTGTCCTTTTATTATACTATTCTTTTGTCTTACTGGATGGTCACTTGAATATTGTAAATACGAATTACTAAAGGATGGTTTGCTATATACCTTAGATTTAAAACAGTTGCTGTCTTTCTCTATATATGTGCTCAAATAGTTTATTCCTTTCTTGTTGTATACATATGTAAACTTTAAAAATCCTGTACTTTGATTGAGATGTTGAACCAAGTCTTTTATTCTATTCTCTGGACCTTTCCATAAAATAAAAATATCGTCCAGGAACCTCACATATAAGCTCATATATTGAGAGAAGTCACTTTGGAACACTTGATTTTGCTCCCACTCTAATAACACAAGGTTGGCAAACACCAGGGCACATGAAACCTCCATAGCAACCCCCTTGTGTTGCCTATAATATTCTCCATCAAATATTATATAATTATGATCCAAGACTATTTCCATAAATTCTATAATCAATTCTTTTTTGTTATATTCTAACAAGGTGTTCTTATGAAGACTATCTAGAAACAAGTCTAAACCTTCTTTTTTAGGGATAGATGTAAACAAGTCTACTACATCTATGGTTAAGAAAATTATTTCTTTGTCCCAAAGCTCTTTCTGTATCCTTCCTAAAAAAATCCCAAGAATCCCTGAGTATATGCTCACCATTTAGAACCTGCTGTTTCAACCATCTATCTATGACAACCCCTAAAGGATATGTTTTTGACCCACGTCCATCAACTATGGGTCTGAAAGATAAATTTTCCAGCCCTTTGAGTGTCTTAGGTATTCTAAATATAGTAGCCACTTTTGGCTTCATAACTTTTAGATAATTATATAATTCTCCTGTAATTCTTTGTTCTAAAAGATAATCTTCTAACTAGTAGTCTATCCTTCTATGACTGATGTTTATTTCATTCACTGAGGATGGTTGATATGTGTCTGAATCATTAAGCATCTCAAAGATTTTTTGGGAGTATTCTAAGGTGTCATAGAAAACCATACCTCCCCCCCTTTATCCAGTCGCATTACTCTAATAGTCTTGTCTCCCTTTAATGATTGTAAAACTTCATTTTCTTTCCTACTAAGATTTTTATTCATAGGAACGTGTTGTTCTTTACTTTTCAATCTATAAATGTCTTCCGTTATAGCTTTTTCTAATATATTTAATGTTGGATCTAATGGTGGGTTATATACACTTTTATTCCTAGGTTCTGTACTATTAATTCTCCTTTTATTTCTTATTTGATCTTGAAACAAATAAGCCAGGTTTAATTTTCTCATAAACATTTTTAACTCTATAATTGTTTCAGTGTAGTCAAAATGCTTTGCAGGTACAAATTTTAAACCTTTCATACAAAGATAAAAAAAAGTTTAGTGGATTTATATGTATTTTATACAGGTTTTAAGATTTTCGTAATGGAAGATTTTAAGTATGTTTCACTTTAAACATGCCCCATTAGTGCCTAATGAGTGATGTCATCATTGTTCATAGAGTATATATATATATATATATATATATATAGGTTCATACTAGGCTATCTGCCCTAGGGCATTTATAAGCCTAGCCAGAGTGAGTTTGGCTTGTGCCACCCATTTTAAATGAATTTTGCTATGCCCTTTTTCGAGGTTAGTATACTCTGCCTCTGTCTAACAGTGACACAGAAGTGATACCTGGGGTAAACCTACAATCTCCCATCCACTCATCAAGATTCCTCTTGAAGAGAGTCAATGAGGGACTCTGCCTAACCTGGAGTGGGATTTTATTCCAGAGTGAAGGGAGTCTCTGGGTTATGAATCTGTCCCTCCAGCATGTCCTATTTATTTCAGTGCTGAGGTTCAAGTCTCTCGAGCGCGTAGCTCGATGGGATTTTGATTTTCTGAGGTGCAGCATGTCCATTAATTCCAGGTTGGACATGGCTTTATACGTCAGGCACAGACCGCCTCTGAGCAGGCGGTATGCCACTGAGTAGAGCTGGAGTTTCTTTAACCGGGCAGCATATGGCATCTGTTTGAGCCCTTTGATCCTCTTGGTGAGGTACTTTTGGGGTCTTTCCAATTGCTGCAGGTGTCTGGTAAGGTACATCCCAAAAGGGGCATTGTACTCAATTATGGGCCTGATGAAGGATGAGTAAAGAGGCACGATGACCTCCCCTGATCTAGATGTGAATCCCTTCATGATTAGGTGGGCTATATAAAATGTTTTTCTAACCACTTTGGCCACGTGGTTGTCAAATGAGAGATTGCTATCAACTTGGGTACCTAGGTCCCTAATTACTTCTTCCGTACTTAATGGATTACCACCTATGCGGTAATTTGTGGGCACTTTGTTTTTGCCAAAGGGGATGACTATACACTTTTTGGCGTTTAGCTTGAGGCCATGGCTCTGGCACCAGTTGTCTGTGTCTATGAGGCACTTTTGTAGGATGCTTGTGTCTGCTGGAGAGTCGATTATGGCACCCAGTTTGCAGTCATCTGCGAACTTGGTCAGCCACAGTCCTTCCGTGTTAGCCTGTACCTCCGAGAAATATATACCTAACAAGAGAGGTCCCAGGACTGAGCCTTGTGGGATGCCACTTGTAACTGGTTTGGAGTCTGACATGGCTCCAGCAATTCTAACCATGTGGGTTCTGTCCTTGAGCCAGTTTGCAACCCATCTAGTGACATAGGGGTTTATATTTAAGCTGGTGAGCTTATCTATAATGCCCGAGTGGGGTATTGTATCGAAGGCTTTTGCAAGGTCCAGGTAGGCTGTGTGGACCACCTTCCCCTCATCAATGGCCTTCATGACTGTTTCAAAGAAATCGACCAGGTTTAAGAGGCAGGATCTGCCCTTAACAAAGCCAAACTGGGTAGGATCCAGTGTCTGTAGGTCCCCAATATCTTTATTTATGAGGTCCATGATGATCCTTTCCATAGCTTTGCAGACCAAGCTAGTCAGGCTTATGGGGCGATAGTTTCCAGGATCCATTGAGGCACCACCTTTGTGGAGAGGGACCACTGTTGCTGTACGCCACTCTTTGGGTACATATCCTGTAGTAAGGCTGAGATCGAACAGTAGTTTTATGTTTGGGTTTAGTTCTTCTTGGAGTTCATGTAGGATGCAGCCTGGGACACCATCGGGTCCCATTGATGCTGTGTTTTTTTGCTTTGGAGAGGGCGGCTGTTACCTGAGCATCTGAGATGTCAGGGGGGCAGCACTCTGTTGGGATAGATATTTGCCCTTTTGGTGGGGAAGGGGGGGAGAAGTTTGCGCTGAACCTGTCAGCTAGGATGTTGGCAATGTCTGTGGGTTTGGTGTATTTTTTGTCATTTTGGACTAATTCTGAGCATATCTGAGAATTACCACCCAGGTTCCTGACATAACTAAAGAAAGCCTTGTGATTATCCTTAGTGTCCTGTGCAATTTTTCTCTCGAAACTGGCCTTAGACGATTTTATGAGTGCCCGTAGTTTTTTGCTAATACTGATCAGAGATGCCTTCCCTTTTTGGGATTTTGCTCTATCATGTAGTAGCTTCCTCCTTCTATTGTATAGTTTGTTTATGGCTGGGGTCCACCAGACAGGACGCCTAACCTTGGGGGATAGGGTCTTGGTTTTATTTGGGATTGCATGATCCATGCATTCCTGAAGGTGTTCATAGAATGCGTTTATAAAGGATTCTGCGGTCTGGGCCGTATTTTCCACAGGCCCGGAGGCTTTGAAGGATTTCACCTCAGTTTTGAGGAGTGTGAAATTTGCTTTAGAGAAGTTTTTCACTGTGGTTTTCTGGGCAGGGGCTGGGGTCGGGATGTGAATATCTAGTGAGATTAGTTTATGGTCTGATCTTACCAGTGAGGGATACACGTCTGATTGGTTATAAAAAAAAGGGGGAAAAGTTTAACATATATAGATTCTGATGAAATCCCTGGGCATAGGGAAGAAAGCGCTCCATCTTTTAATTGTTTGGAACTGTTTCAATAAAGTGCTTGGTGAGTGAATCCAAACCGTGGCAGTGTTGTATTTCTGTAGTTAATATAATTCCTATCTACTTACCAGTAAACGCATAAATAAATGACAGTATGCACAGCAATATAAAACAAATCTAGTTAAGGTAACACAGTTCTTGTTCAATTAATATTACACAGCTGGACTACACAATCAAATACAACCAGATATAAATCTGTGAAGCACATGCAGAAAGTGCATCATACAAGCCTCATGTTATACCACAGCTGCATTTTCACTGTTTGGTGAGGTGCAACTTTAATGCATGCCTAAACACATGGCTCTTTGGGGTGAATCTTAGACTGAAAGGAAATGCATTTCAAAGCTTACCTACATTTTATTTATTTTATTTATTGTTGACCGGGCTAGTCCAGCTGGATATATGTCCATTTTCAGTAGAGGCCAGGGGAGAAAAGCTCCAAGGGTAAATTACAGATATAAAAAACATATAGGAAACAGAACATAGACATTGGTAAATACAATTTTTACAAAAAAGCAGTAAGTAGGGAACATTAATTTAAAAATTGCAAACAAAATATGTATGAAAATTTAATTTTTTTTTTTTTTTTTTTTTTACATAGTTTAACCAACATGTAGTTTGTCACATATCTGTGGATTAAAGACTGCAGCAGATGTTGAGATTTTGCCTAGTTACTGTTTTGGCCACTACCACAGAGTTGGATGCAAAAATCTGTCAGAGGGCCAAACTTGGTTGTAAACTCCTGGAAACACACCGATTCACCACAGCACAATTTATTTGTAGGCAAAGCTTTCGAGGTATACTCTTTTTCAATGCTTAACAACAAGAAAATGCCATAAAAACATTAAATACTATCCTCTGCATCACCTAGCCAATGACACAGGGGATAGTTAACAGTCAATTAATTAAGTAAGCAAACATTTAAAGGTGTATTCAACTAAGTGAATATATTACACACTAAAATACTAAATATAATTATGTTTAACTTTCAAAACAGGTTTTATGTTATGTTGTTCATTCAGTCCTGGTGGAACATCAGCCCTAAAGTAGTTTATCCACTTATATTCTATTAATTCTGTTTGCTCAACTAAATTACCTCCTCTGCCATCAAGGAAAATCTTTTGTAATACCCTAAACTTAAATTTATAATTAATACCTTTAATAGCAATTATACAGGGCATTTTATTAACTCATCTACATATATCAGAAAGATGTGAACTAATACGCTCTAAGTTTTTGGTTAGTTTCCCTATATATATTAATTATCACAGGCTTCACAGTTAGCAAGATATATAACATTATCTGTGAAACATGTAGCATAAGTTCTAAAAACAAACTCAGCCTTTGTAATAGGATGTGTGAAAATCAAATCAGTGTTAATTTCCTTGCAGAAAACACAGTTATGACAAGGTGTAGTACCTTTTTTTTCCCTAATGTTAAGATTTGTTCTCTTGGCCATATCCTTGTAGAATAACATCTGTTTCAAAATTTTCTCTCTTATAAGTAAAGCTTGGTTGTATCCCCACAATATCTACGCTATTGCTACTGGATTGCAAAATTGTCCAGTTTTTCTTAATATTCCTAACCATACTAGTGTGTCTATTATATTTCGTTATATATCGTAAACTGTGTTCCTTGTTACTACTAGCACTACTATCTTTATCCAAAGGACCAAACAAGTAAGGTTTACCTCTTGTACTACGTGCACCCATCACATTCCTTTTGTCTTTTTTTATCATTGCTTCATTATACCCCCCGTATCTTAAAATTATCAGTCATAAAAACCAGTTCAGTGACACAATCATTATCATCTGTATTTAACCTACTAGCTTTGAGGAATTGCCCCTTCAGTACATTCTGACAAACATGTTTAGGATGCATGCTTCTAAAGTGTACATATCAAGTAGCTTGCACTTCTTTCCATTGAATTTTTGTGTCAAATTTTTTCTCCTTATATATACATGTATCCAAGAAATGTATTACTGTTTCTGAATGTTTAACATCAAACATCAAAAATTGTGTTTTATTTTGTAATTCAGACACAAAATTATTAAGGGCTAAAATAGTTACTCCCCAAAGCATTAAAATATCGTCCACAAATCTTTTGAACAATAAAATATTTTCATTTCTATAATGATCTTGCAACTCATTAAAAATGTACTGTTCCTCCCACATAGATAGGTTAGCATAAGTATTTGCAATGGGGGTTCCCACTGCAATCCCCATTTGCTGATGGAACAGTGTCATTAAATATAAATACATTATTGTGCAATATAATTTCCATCACAGAGAATAACATTTCAACTTTACGAGCAATATAATTGGTATGAAACAATAAAAACTCCCTTAAAGCCTGTATACCATAGTCATTTGGTATGACAGTAAATAGTGACTTGATATCCATTGTAACTAAAATAAATTAAACATCATTGTTCTTAACTGCCACTCTCTTAAAGACAGCAAAAAAAATGTTGGTGTCCTTAACACTTTGACTAAAGTTTAGTAATGGACTTAACTGCTGTTCTAAATATTTAGATAGGGTGGTAGTAACCCACTGACTTCCAGAGACAATAGGCCTCATGGGTGGTCTGTTGATATTTTTATGCAGTTTTGGCAAACCATATATGATAGGTAAGATAGGATGTGATAACTACAAAAAATTATACATCTCTGGTAAAATATCACCATCCATAAGCAATTCGTATAAAAAAAAACATTTAACACTAAAAATTAAGCTATTAGCTTTGTTCCTATCAATCTGTTTAAAAGTCATAGCATCATTTAACAATTCATACATAAGCTCATTATAAAATTCTACATCCATGATAACAACTTTGCCCCCCCTTATCCGCTTGTTTTATAATAATTTCATTATTGTCAGTGAGTCTCCTTAATGCATTCCTTCCGTCACATTCTAAATTTAAAAATTTACTCTGACTAGACTTAGTGAAAAACATTTCATATTCACACATTTCAGTAAATTCTTTCACCACAGGAGTACATATAGGCATAAACATACTAGAGCTTTTTAAATTTGAATGTATAGTGTCACTTGACTTATTAAATAAAAGTTTTAAGTCAATATTGCGAGTAAACAGTCTCAACTCAGTTAAAATCTCATTCAAATCACCCTCACATGATGGTACATAAGACATGCATTTCTCAAGTACACATATTTCTGCATTAGACAGTTCATAGCTGGATAGGTTAACTACTGTCTGTTTAGCCCTCTCTTGGGCCGTTTGCTCCACGTTATCGGTCCTGAGTATACATTCTGATGTTCTTTCTGCAACAGCATTAGCCTGCTGTCTCCATTGTGGCGTCCATTTCTGCCTCGACTCTGACTCCTCCCTCTGGCTTTCATCATCACTTGAGTGGGAAGTTGTATTTGAAACCTCCCCGAGCCTAAAAAACTAGTGGCATTGTTGTTTTCATTATTAATCACAGATTCTTGTTGTACTGTATTTTTGTTGACACCATTAACAACAAAAGTGTCCAAATCTGCCACAGATGCAGTACATCTAGCCTGCTCAACTTGTTGTACATTGCTAGATGATTCATGCCATGCTCCTAAATCACCCATTGCTCTACCTTCAGTTGGTACAGTCTCACCAAGCCGGTCTGCTGAATTAAAAGTGCTTATAGTTTTTCTCTCTTCTTTAGGCCAGTGAAAGATGTGATTAAGTTTAAAGTCATCCATATCATGCAGAATTTTACATTTTTTGAGCTAATTAGCTTTTCTTCAAATGATTTAAGTTGTAAAAGTATGTTGGCATACTCAGTAGACACTAATGGAAAGGCAGCATTATTAGTAATCATATCTTCCATATAGGTTCACAGGTGGGTACTAGGCTATTGGCCCTAGGGCCTATATAAACCTAGCCGAGAATGTACCCTGGCTTTCGCCACCCAAGAAAATGATTTTCCTGTGCCCGTCGAGCAGAGCCACAGAAGTGATCCCCGGGGTGAATTTCCTATCTCCCATCCAATCATCAAGATTTTTCTTGAAGAGTGCTAATGAGAAGCTCTGTTTGACATAGATAGGTAGACTGTTCCAGAGTATGGGAAGTCTCTGGAACAGGAATCTATCCCTCCAGCATGTTCTGTTTATTGTGGTGATAAGGTTTAGGTCCCTAGAGCATGTAGCTTGGAGGGATTGGGATTTCTTTAAGTGGAGCATGTCCAACAGCTTTGGGTTTGACATAGCTTTGTATGTTAGGCAGAGATCGCCTTTGAGTAGGCAATTTGCGATGGAGTAAAGCTGGAGTTTTTTGAGACGGTTTGCGTAGGGCATCTGTTTGAGGCCAGTAATCCTCTTTGTGAGGTATTTCTGTGGCCTTTTCAGTTGTTGTAGTTGTCTTGTGAGGTACATACCAAAGGAGCATTGTACTCTATAATGGGTCTAATGAGTGATGAGTAGAGGGGAACAATGACCTCTTTTTTTCTGGATGAGAAACCTTTTGTGATGAGGTGAGCCATGTGGAAGGATTTCCTGACCACTGTGGCGATGTGATTATCAAAGGAAAGACTACTGTCCACCTGAGTCCCAAGGTCTCATCACATTTTCGGTGCTAAGTAGACTACCAGCTATGTGGTAGTTCATGGGTACAGAGTTTTTACCAAAGGGGATGACAATACACTTTTTGGCATTGAGCTTCAGGCCATGACTTTGACACCATGCATCTGTCTCAGTGAGGCCCTTTTGTAGTATGTCCACATCGTTAGGAGTTTCGATTATGGCTCCTAGTTTGCAGTCATCTGCAAACTTTGTTAGCCAAAGACCTTCTGTGTTAGCCTGTACTTCAGAGAAGTAGATACCAAACAGGAGAGGACCCAGGACTGAACCCTGCGGTACTCCCCTTGTCACTGGTCCGAAGTCGGATTTGGAGTCTGCTACTTTCACAGTGTGGGTTCTGTCCGTGAGCCAGTTGACAACCCATCTTGTGACATAGGGATTTATACCTAGGTTTAGTGAGCTTATCTATAATTCCAGAGTGGGGTATGGTGTCAAAAGCCTTGGTGTGATCTAGATAAGCTGTGTGAACCACCTTACCCTCATCTATGGCTTTGGTGACTGCTTCAAAGAAGTCAATCAGGTTTAGGAGACATGATCTGCCTTTTACAAATCCGAACTGGGTAGGGTCCAGAATTTGGAGATTACCAATGTCTTTGTTTATGAGTTCCATGATGATTCGTTCCATGGTCTTGCAGACCAGGCTCATCAGGCTAATGTGGTAGTTCCCGGGCTCTGTCATGGCTCCCCCTTTGTGGAGTGGGATAACCGCCGCGGTGTGGCATTCAGTGGGCACAAATGCCTGAGGTGTGGCTATGACAGAACATGGTACTTAGGCAGGGTGCCAGTTCATTCTGTAGTTCATGTAGAACGCAGCCTGGGATACTGTCAGGTCCCATGGATGCTTTTCTTGGCTTTGGAGAGTGTGTTTTTTACCTGTGCAGCCGTGATTACAGGAACTTTGCATTCTTCCGGTATAGAGATGGGCCCTCTAGGGGGTGAGAGGGGGGTAAAGTTAGCGCTGAGCCTATCTGCCAGGATGTTGGTAATATCAGTTGGTTCTGTATATTTAGTGCCATTGTGCTGTAACTCAGAGCAGATCTGAGTGTTGCCATTGAGATTCTTGACATAGCTATAGAATGATTTGTGGTTGTCTTTAGAGTCAGTGGCAATTTTGTTTTCGTAACTAGCTTTATGAGGGATCTCAGCTTCTTGATTTTACTCTTTTTTGCAACAGTTTCTTTCTTCCGTTGTAGAGTTTGTTTATGGCAGAGGACCACCAGATCGGCTTCCTTTTTTTGGAGGATAGCATCTTGGTTCTATTAGGGATAGCATGATCCATGCACTCGTGTAAGTGCTTATAAAGTGCATTTGTGTAGGATTCAGCAGTCATAACTCTATTGTCCGTCTGCACGGGTGTCATGAAGTTTGCCACTTCTGTCTTAAGAAGTGTGAAGTTGGCTTTGGAGAAGTTTTTTACGGTGGTTTCCCTAATTGGGTATGGGGGCGGGATGTGGATGTCTAGGGTGATTTGCTTGTGGTTGGATCTGACCAATGAGGAATTGACCTCTGGTGTGGAACACCAGTTGCCCATGTTGGTAATGACCAGGTCTAGGATATTACTGCCCCTGGTGGGGGTGTGAATAAGTTGATCCAAGGCATTGGAATTTATGAATTCCAGAAAACGTTGAGCAAAAGAGTTGGTACATGAGTAGTTTTCCCAGTTAATGGTGGGGTAGTTGAAATTGCCCATTATTAGGGTGTTAGGTTGTACCCTAATACTATCCAGTGTATCAAGAAATGAGGAGTGGGAATCCTGGGGCATGGTGGGGGGTCTGTAGCAAGCTACAATTTGGACTGCGGTCTTGCCCAGAGTTAGTTGCACTTGGATAATCTTGGATGCATTATGCTGTTCAACTAGCCTGGAGGTGTGGATATCCTTAATGAATATGGACACGCCTCCACCTTTAGTGCTTCATTCTGGGTTAGATGGCCGAAAGGTGTGGTATGAATTATAGCCTGGGAATGCAGGGGTGCTCTCTGGAGCTTTGAACCAGGTCTGTGTCACTGCACAGATGTCGATGTTCTCCACTTTAAGAAGTGCCTCAAGTGAGTGCATTTTGAGGTTTAGACTTCTAGCATTGCGTAGCATTACCCTCAGATTTTGCTTGCTTGTACCTGTTACAGTGGTGAATTTGTCATTTGAACCTTGCCTAAAAAAGGCACTATAGGGGTGGAAAGAGCCTTAGCCAGTATCCGGAATCCAAAGGGCGACAGGTGCAAGCCATCTCTGGCAAAGCATCGTGGTCTGTCGATCATGTTGTCCCAGGCAGACAAATACTGGATCCCCTTAGAATGACACCAGAAGCTTAGCCAATTGTTGAAGTCAATCATTTTGTCCTTGTACTGTGGCATCATTCTGGGTGATGGCAGGATGCTACTCAGGGCCAGGGTCATACCTGCCTGGGCTACAAGATCGGAGAGTTCCTCCATGTCTCTTTTCATGTAGTCCAGGGAGGTACGTCTCAGGACATTCACACCAACATGGACAAAGACAGCGTCATATTTGTAATTGTTGTGGAGTGACCTGAGTGCGTGCAATATGTGGCAGATCCTGGCACCTGACAGGTAGCTGACAGTAACTTTCTCCTTGCTTAGCCTGGTGAGTGGAACATCAGTGTGCCAGACTATAAAGTCACCTATGACTAGAGTGTTGGGTACGTTGTTATGCCTTATGGACTGTGGTTGAGTGGCACACTGAGTTTGTGGGCTATTTGCCATTTGGGTTGTGTTGGGGGGGGTGGAGTTTGCTTGCGTTTCTGCTTTGCAGGTCCCTGATGCTTGGACAGGTTTTTATTGAGAGCCTCCGCAAATGTAGATGTGTGTTTTGTGTTTCTATGTGTGTGTTTTGGTGGTGTAGGTTTTGAGGGACTATGTGATGAGTGTGGTGTGGTGCAAGTGTTTACCTTCTCTTCTTGACTGTCTAGTCCAGTCTTGGGTGAAGAGAGCTTTGCTTCCAGTTTGGCAATATAAGTGCATCTCTCACAAGTTGTAGTGTTGGGTGGTAGGAGGAGAGGGTTGTCTGTGTACATGAGGCAACTGCTGCATTGCCCCAAGATGCCCAGATTCATCAGGTAGACAGGAGAAATCACAGGAAGCTGACCCTTAGACAAGCCTGGATAGGTGCTTATTTATTAAGTACTAAAAACTGCTTTCCTCTAGACAAGTGCAGAAAGTTGAGTGCTGTAGTAATTTGCAACTTATTTAGTGCTTATGAGTTCTGAACAAGTGCTGAGTTCAAAGAAACAGATTTGATTGCTGAAACTAGAAAACTGGCTAGTTCTAAGAAACAAAATTAAGCTAGAAGGCTTCCCTCCAAAACAGAATTTAGCCACAAGTTCGTTCTCAATAGGCAGGAAGTAATCATTCATCAAGCGCATATAATCAGTGCTTAATTTGAGATTAAGCTGCTGCCATTTACCCAAAAGTTCAGGATATTTATTTCCATAAGTTGGCAAAGTCAAAATTCTCAGCCCTCTAGGTACTATGCCAAGGTCAAGATAGACATTAAAACTGAGTCTCTGCCATTGTAATTTTTAAAATTTTTCTGCTTTGCACTTTAAATCCCGAACATTTGCCATTAAGTTACTGATGCCATTGTTAACAGCATTCACATTAGAAGCCACAGAATTGCTATACTGATCTTTTAGCATAGACATAAGAGGGTTCTCATTCACAGACAGAAAACTATGAAGCTTAGTTGATGCTACATTACAAGAGTTCATACCAGAAGTTCTAGGCTGTATATCCATGGCTAGCAAGACAGTAAACAATGCTCCCTTGTACTTAGAAAAGTCCAACAACCAAAAAACAAAACTTGGTTGTACACAGAACAGGTGATGCTCATATTCAAACCAGTTTAGGTTGCCTAGGCAATGGTATAATTTTTCTAGGATAGCCTCCAGCAATTCTGGAAATTCTGGTATATCTTATGAGAAGCCTGTGCCTTAGCTGTGAATGTGGTGAGGAAGACGAAAGAAAGTTTACTGGACTGCTGCAGTGGTTTGTCCTGCACAAAGAGAATGGATATTTTGACTCTGTAAAGATGCCCCTTTTTGCTGGTTTTGGTCAAGATGGAATTCATATGAAGCTCAAATTCAAGCTTGTTGTCAAAAGAAAGTTTTAGCAATTTAGGAGACTCTGCTACCTGAGTTCCTAAACCACTAAAAGAGAAGATGTAAAGGATGAGAGATGAAGTGACATTCGGTAACAAGTTACATACAGCTTGATATATGCTAGCAAACAGCATAAGCTTTGTTTTTCCCGCATAACGCTGTAGTCATACACCCAAAAGTGATGACTACAAATAGATGAAGCTCAGTATTAACTACATAAAGCAGCATCAGCAAGGATAGTTGCTGCATCATCTGCATACTGCACTACTTTAGTAGTTCCACAGTAACTTTCCATGTCAGTGATAAAGATTGTGAATATCAGATGTCCCAGCATAGAGCCCTGGGGAGTCAACTTGCATCACTGCAAGCAGAAGTGAGAGTGCATTATTCTAGTTTAATGGGCTCTTTCTAAGTAACTAACAACCCAGCTGGTGGCACTGATTAACACACTGCAGTTAGAACATTTAGCACCATGTTATGATCAGTTATATGAAAGTTATTATCAACCATATCAAAAGACACTGATAGTCTAAGTAGTAAACTACTGTTTAACTGGGCATTTATGAAACTGCTGGCATCAATCAAGGATATGGCTGTTCCATGTGCTGGCTGAAAGCCTAAAGCCATGACATGTCTTGGAAATGGTTGCTGCAGGGATTCTTAAGTGTGTGTATTTCTGTGTTAGTTTTTACAAAGGACACAAAAAATAATAATTCTGCAGTTGTTTCATTGTCTGATGTGTTGCTTTTAGGTAGGAGTACAATAGATTCCAGCTTCCAGAAAGATGAAATAATGGCTTCTTCAGCAGAATGACTGACTAGAATTCTTGCTGGCTATGCAATAGCAAATGGCGAGAGCTTTAGAAACTCACAAGGAAGTTTGCTAGTGATACTAAAACAGGTTTAACTTGTTAAGTTTATACAACTGACTGTAACAGTTCATAGGTGTGTACTAGGCTAATGGCCCAAGAGCCTTTACAAGCCTAGCCCCCCAAAAAATTGCCCAGGCACCGTGCCACCTGATGTTAGTTTACAGTACCCATATCCAGTAGTGCAACTGGAATGGTCCCTGGAGTGAACTTTCTGTTACCCATCCACTCGTCAAGATTTCTCTTGAAGACGGCCAGTGAGGTCCTCTGCTTGACATGAATGGGAAGCCTATTACAGAGTATGGGCAGTCTTTGGGGGATGAACCTGTCCCTCCAGCATGTTCTGTTAATTGTGGTAATGAGGTTGTGATCTCTGGAACATGTGGCATGGGGGAATGGGATTTCTTTAGGTGTAGCATTTCAAGTAGGGCTGAGTCAGACATGGCTTTGTAAGTCAAGCAGAGATGACCTCTAACTAGACAATAAGACTGAGAACAGCTGAGGTTTCTTGAGTCTGTCCATGTAGGACATGTAAGGCCTAGTATTCTTTTTGTGAGGTACTTTTGTGGCCTCTCCAGCTGTTGTAGGTGTCTGGTCAGGTATATGCCAAACAGAGCTTTATATTCGATGATTGGTCTAATGAGGGATGAGTAGAGAGGGATGATGACCTGATGTGAAACCTTTGGTTATAAGATGTGCCACATAGAAGGACTTTCTGACCACAGTGGCAATGTGGTGGTCGAAGGTGAGGTGGCTGTTGACCTGGGTGCCCAGATTCAGTGGGCTCCCATCAACATGGTAATTCACGGGAACTGAGTGTTTTTCCAAAGGGGATGACAACACATTTTTTGGTGTTAAGCTTCAGGCCATGGTTCTGACACCAGTCATTGGTCTCAGAGAGGCCCCATTGTAGGATGTCTGCATCACTTGGGGAGTTGATAATGACTCCTAGCGTGCAGTCATCAGCAAACTTGGTAAGCTAGAGTCCTTCTGTGTTGGCCTGGACTTCTGAGAAGTAGATGCCAAACAGGAGAGGGCCCAGGACCGAGCCCTGTAGGACTCCACTCGTGACTGATCGACAGTCTGACTTGGAATCGGCAACTACCACTCTGTGGGTCCTGTCTGAGCCAATTTGCAGCCTACCTAGTGATGTGAGGACTAATGCCTAGTTTGGTGAGTTTATCAATGATACCCGAGTAGGGAATGGTATCAAAGGTCTTGGCTAAGGTTGGCTGTATGCACTGCCTAACTCTCATCCACAGCTTTGGCGACTGCCTCGAAGAAGTCAACCAGGTTCAGCAGGCAGGATCTCCCTTTGACAAAGCCAAACTGTGTGAGGTCAGGAGTTTGGAGATTGTCTATATCTTTGTTAAACAGGTCCATGATGATGCGCTCTATAGCTTTGCATACCAGGGTTGCCAGGCTAATGGGGCGATAGATCACAGGGTCTGTAGTTGCTCCCCCTTTATGGAGCAGGATGACTGTAGCAGTGCACCATTTGTTAGGGGCATAGCCTGAGGTAAGACTGTGACTTAACAAGGCACACAGATGTGGTGCCAGTTCATTTGGTAGCTCATGTCGGATGCAGCCAGGGATATTACCAGGTCCCATGGATGCTGTATTCTTGGCTTTGGACAATGCAGCTTTTCCCTGTGCTGCAGAAATAGTGGGTACCAGGCTTTCATCTGGTATTGTGATAAGGCCCTTGGGGGGGGTAAAGTTGGCATTGAATCTGTTGGCTCAATATAGGAGGTGCCATCGTGCAATACCTCAGAGCAAATCTGGGTATTGCCTTTGAGGTTTTTGATATAGCGGTTGTTTTTGGTGTCAGCCAGAATTATGCCTTCATTGCTAGCTTTAGAGGATTTGATAAGGGATCTCAGCTTTTTGTTGAGACTGATAAGGGAGGTTTTCAAGTCTTGTGACTTCATTTTTTCTGCAACAGTTTCTTCCTTCTTTTGTAGAGTTTACTGATGGCTGGGGACCACCAGCTTGGCTTCCTTTTTTTGGAGGTGAGCGTCTCAGTTCTATTTGGTATGGTAAGGTTCATGCATTTGTGTACATGCTCGTACAGTGCATTGGTGTATGATTCAGCAGTCATGCAGCTATTTTCCATTGGCATGGGTGCCAAGAAGTTAGCCACCTCTGCTTTTAGGAGCCCAAAGTCGGCTTTAGAGAAGTTTTTCAGGGTGGTCACCTTAGCAGGGGGTGTAGGTGAGATAGAGATTTCCATGGTGATCAGTTAGTGGTCAGATTTAACCAGGGAGGAGCTGACTATAGGTGTGGAGCAATGGTCTCCCATGTTCATGATAACCAGGTCGAGGATGTTGCTTCCTCTAGTGGGGGTCAGAATGAGGTGGTCCAGGGCATTGGAACTGATACATTCCAGAAAGCGTTGGGCCTGTGATTGGAGAAGGTGAAGCATTTTGTGTGATCTGACAGGAGTAAAGGTTTACATTTGCTGTACTTTGAGAGTCACAAAAGTGGAAAATCAAACTACTCACTATTTTCTATGTAGAGCAGGAGATAAAGTACATGTTTTTATATTTCCAAGAGGTAAACTGGGAGGTTGGAGAAACCAAATGGCCCCTTTGAATTGGACATCACAGTTGGCAATGTTGGTCTGGGTTAGTCTGATTGATTCTTAAAAGATAAAATTTGATCCATGATTTTAGAAGGTAGAATGGTCATTAGCTTCAAATTGTAGCTCCTACCAAGCTGAGTGATGTTACCTCTAAAAGTGGTGTTGAATGATTATATAGGTTCAATGGAGATTACTAGGTCCACAACTCAAGAGCCCTTATAAGCCTAGCTAATTTTACCCAATTTTCTGTTCCTAGAGGAAAGACAAGGGTCATGAAGTGGGATTTTGACAATTTTTACAGACTTCCTCTGTCCATAAGGGGCACAAGTGCCACCCCAGGAGAGAATCTGCGATTTTCCATACATTGGTCCAGATTGCACTTGAAGATGGTCAGAGAAGGGTTCTGTTTCACATGAATAGGAAGCCTATCCAGAGATGGGAAAATCTCTGGTTTATGCCTAATTTTGTGAGTTTATCTATAATGCCCATCTGTCTTTCCAGCACAATCTAGTCATACCAGCGATCAAGTTTGGATCCTTGGAGTGGGTAACTCTCATGTAGTTAGTTTTGCAAATATGCAACATTTAGATCAGGGCTAGGTCAGTGATTGCCTTGTAGGTCAGGCATAGCTCATCCCTGAGTAATCAGAGGGAAACTAGTTACAGTGATAGGGCTTTTAATTGGTCTGCATAAGACATGTTGGTTATACTCTATTTTTTTGGTTGAGAAACCTCTGAGGATGTTCCAACTGTTGCAGGTACCTGGCGAGGTACATGCCAAAGGCTGCATTGTACTCAATTATTGGTCTGATGAGAGCCAAGTACATACCTCTCAAATGATTTTCGCAGAATGTCTAGATTTTTGCCTCATATTTTTGGTCTGTTTCTCCAAAAATAGTGGTTTTCTGGCAAATCATTGAGGACTTAAGTGAGAAAATAATGACAGAAATTTTAATTTTTGATTTCATATTGTTTATAAAATTCATGCTAGTGCAAAACCTGTTAAAGTTTGTAAGAGCAATATTTAAAAATTGCCCTTATTTTCGGTCCTTTGTCCCCCATTATTTATGGTTTTGTCCAGATTTCTTGCTCTAAGAGGTTGAGAGGTATGGCCAAGTACACTGGTACTATGACATCTTTAGATCTGGATGCCATGCCCTTCCTTATAAGCTAAGCCACATAGAAGGACTTCCTCACCAGCATGGAAATATGGTTGTGAAAGTTCAGATTACTATCTAAGTGCCCAGATCTCTTGCCACTGGGTCCACTCTTCAAGGGGGTGCTATTAATGATGTAATTTGCAGGGTTATTTGATTTCCAAAAGGGTATTACTATGCACTTCTTTGCATTTAGTTTGGGGCCATGACTCTGACAACAATCACTAGCCTGCATCTGTCCTTTATGTAGGATATCAAAATCATCTGGGGAGTCAATGATTACCCCCAGCTTGCAATCAGCAAACTCGGTCAGCCAAAGGTCATCTACATTTGCCTTGACATCTGAGAAGTATATCCCAAACAGGAGGGGGTCCAGCGTGGTACTCCATTGGTGACTGGCCTCTTGCTGGACTTAGATTTCCCCACTCTAATAACATGTGTCCTATCCATGAGCCATTTGGCTAGCCATCTGGGAACATACAAGTTTATGCCCAATTTTGTGAGTTTATCTATAATGCCCAAGAAGGGTACTGTGTCAAATGCCTTAGCCATGTCAAGGCAGGCAGTATGTACTGTCTTAGCCTCCTCCACTCTACTGGGACAAGGCCTGTTTGGAAACTGTGGTTAAACAGAGATCTGAGTGGGTCTGCTAGGTCATGTTTCCAGTTATTTAATAGGCACTCTGCGATTCTGTCAGGGCCCACTGATGCCATGTTTCTAGCTCTGGAGAGCACAGTGATGACCTGTTCTTTTGTGATAACAGGCAAAGGAATGGTAGGGGGTATTTCAAGTGGAGCGACCAGAGGTGATGAATGGGTGAAATCGGAGTTGAATTTGTCGGCCAGCAGGTTTGCTATTTCTTCTGACTGAGTATAGTAAAGTGCCATCTTCAGCCACCTCAGTACATTGTTGAGTGTTTCTCTTAAGATTTCAGACATAACTGAAAAAATGCTTTGTCATTATCCTTTGCTGTTGACAATATTTTATTCTCGCATTTAGCTTTTGAGAATATACACAGAGAAATAGTAACTATACTGGTTACTGCATTTCCTTTGCCATGCATGCTGTGCGTTTCTCTTACCTAATGTTTAAGTACCACTTCTGTAGTGTCAATAGACTTCCATACAGGCCTGCCCACAGGAAGTTGGCTGTCCCTGGAATATAACTGGCTATCAGAAAGCAGCTGGATGACACAGTGCATTTCCAAACTTTCACAGCTTCTTGACACAAGATATTAGAGTGGCTTCCCCTTTACTTACTGATGTTCCATGCCACTGCCATATCACCACAGAAAACGGCTTGTCAAACCCTGGAGAAAAAGGAGGACCTCTCTCTCTCTGTCCAGACACCTTGGTCAGTTTGTCCTTGATAATGAATACCACACACAGACACACACAAAGAAGCTTCTGGAGCAACAGTACAGCTGCTTCTTGTGGATCCTGAAAATTGTGACCTGTTCAGATACTGAATCTAATGTTTGTGACCACTGAGTTTAAAATGTTGATTGTTAAAAAAAAAAACAAAAAAACTGACATTTACTATCTGGCAAATGGCACCATGTGATGTGCCCGTGATTAAGCTCAAGGTTCTGAAGCAAAGGTAAGCAGTAACTCTTTCAAAAAAAAAGAAGTTATGTACTTACCATAACATTCCATGTTTGTAGTCCATCTCGCCTACATTCTTGCTGGATGGGTTCGGAACCGATATTCGGCTCTGACTCAGCCGATACTAAAGCTTGAGAGCTTTTACTGGCTCGAGGCTAGCCCCTTCACAGTCAGAGCCTAAGGAAAACACATTTGTCTGGAGATCTCAAGGGGTTATCCATCTGCCTGAAACATATTAATAAACCTTTTGTGTGACACTATCAGTTCAACTCCCAAAGAAAAGGACTTCTTCCTGAGTAAGGTCTGAAAGTGGTCCATTATGATCAGTGACGTAATCCAATAAATTCAAAGAAAAAAGAAAGAAATAAACAAATACTTAAGGAGAATATATCATTAAGGTCAAAAAATGAGACATGGGCAGTAAAAATTAATTCTAGCATGACTGAGAGGTAAATGAAACTCAAACTGCAAAAATAACCAAAGGGAGAAAGAAACAAAATTAAATATAGAATGCCTCATGTCACTTATGCCAATACCTAAGAAGTGTGAGAGACCCCCCCCAATATAATTATTAGGATGAAAATCTGGCTAGGATTTGGGACAGGAAGGTGCGAAGCCCAAACTTAATTATTTGATGTTAAAATGACCATTTCTGAAGAAGATCTGATATACTGTTAGTTTGTATAGTTATAAAATAATTAATAAATGCTTCTGTTACTAGCTTTGATTACTCAGACAGACACTGTCATTTATATTAACAGTTAATAATGTAACCCAATGAGGTAAAAAAATAGAAAACCTTTGAACTAGAAGCAATACTATGTTGGTCAGTTTTAAAATGCTGATTTACAGTTTCAGCTGCTTTCTATAAATATTTGCTGACAATTTATAATCTAATCCAGTTGAGTTCAGTTAGATGTTCATAATAAACTTGCTCATGATGCTTCTTTTACAAATGATACTTGCTTAGATTTTTATTACACCATGTGAGATTTCTATGCTTCTAAGATAAATTCTAAATTGCCAAGTTTTTATCAGAGAATGTTTCCCACACCTCTACTGATAGAAATGTGAGAGCTGTTCTCCAAAGACTCAAGTCCCTTTTGTATGCAAGTAAAATTCTTTATAAAACATTAAACCATTATTAATGCAGTCTCTTAAAATAAAAAGAATTATTTTGCAACACTATAATGCCATGGTCTACCCATGACAATGCTGCTTGAACAGTAAAAGTGGGCTACAAAATATTTTCAGACAGAGTATTTATAAGTTATGTACTTATCATAACTTGGTATCTGTGTTGTCCATTTTCATTCTTCCTCACAGTTGGGTCATGAATCTGATCCTTGTATCCGACTTGGTCATATTTACACAGACGAGGATCCAAGTCTCAAGCTCCTCCCTCTTCCCATAATGCTCTACCCTCTGCCTAGCCTCTTCAGATCAAATTTGCTGCCTAAATAACTAAAAGTGTAGAGTAAAGACTGAAAAGAAAGAAAGAAAGAAACCAGAGGCTCAAACCAGGAAGATTAAGTTTCCAAGCAATTTTCCACAGGTCTTCTAGGAACCACTGGGATGGGGGATTGCTGGGAGGGAAGGTGAGGAAGAATGAAAATGGACAACACAGATACCAAGTTATGCTAAGTTGTTGTTGTGTCTTTCGGCTTATCCCGGTTAGGGGTCACCACAGGGGAACTCCGATCCGCTAATATTCTGTAGTGGATTTTTACTTGCCAAGTTACCAGCTGTGACGCACAACCTTCAACAAAGGCACACCCATTCACGCATACCTCCACACAGAAGACGCTCTAGCTGAGAATTGAAAGCGACAATGCTACCGCAGCACCACTACCGCAGGTACCAAGTTATGCTATGTACACAACTTATAAATCTGATGGTGTCCTTCTCATTCTTCCTCACGGTTGGGTAAGGGCACCCAGCTATAAAACCCCCGAGTGGCCTCAAGGAAGGCTACGCCGGAGCACTGCAGAACAAAAAGAAGCTCTGCTTCTGGAAACAATGTCCAATTTGTAATGTGTAACATAGGTATGAGTTTTTGGCCAGGTGGCTACAGCACAAATATCGTCTAGCGATGCTCTAGAACAAAAAGGTACATGAGTTTGACATAAACCTAGTTGAATGGGCCTTAGAAGGATGAGGCAATTGCAGACCACTTTTGTAATAAATCAAAGAAATGCAGTCTGTTATCCATTTAGCTAGAGTAACTTTAGAAACCACCTGACCTAGATGGCTAGGAGAAAAAGACACAAATACCTGATCCATCTTCCGACAATGTTTTGTTCTATGGGGATAAAAACATAGCTGTCTATAAACATCAAGCAAATGCAGCACATGTTCCCCCTTGTTTGAGAAATTTGGAAAGAAAACTGGTAATTGTATGGACTGGATCAAATTAGATTCTGTGACTACCTTGGGCATAAAGGAGGGATTAGTATGAAGGGATACTCTTATCTATGAAAAAAGATGCAGGGAGGTTTAGATGACAGAGCCTGAACTTTAGAGACCCTTTTTGCTGATGTAATGGCGACTAGAAAGACAGTTTTCCAAGAAAGGAACTTCAAGTCACAATCACTAGCTAGTTCAAATGGTTTCTGAGTTAGGCCATGTAAGACAATGGTAAGATCCTACAGTGGCGAAGGATCTTTAACTGGAAGTCTGAGCAGAAAGATTCCCTTCATGAAGGCCTTACATAGTTTGGCTGTAGCGGGAGAACCAAAATGATTTCCTGAATGGAAGTTTGAAATGGCTGCTAGCTGAAATTTAATAGCAGAAAAACTGGCTCCTTCTTTGAAAAGAGATGTAAGGAAGAGAAGAATAGCTGAGATTGGAGCTGAAAAGGGATCAATGTTTTCTTTGGAAGCCCAAAAAACAAATCCCTGCCCTTTACTCCTACAAACCTTCTTGGTGGAAGGTTTTTGGGAAGCTAGTAAAATTTCTCTAACAGGGGAAGCATGCCTGGACTTCTGTCCAATTATAGGAATTGAACAAACTAAGCGGTCAGTTTGAGGCAGAGTAGACTGGGGGTGATGACCCTCTGATGGGTGAAGGAGGACATAATGTTTGGGTTCCAGTATCCACGGAGGATACTTCAGTTAAGACCAGAGAAAGGGGAACCAAATCTGCCAAGGCTAGTAGGGGGCAATGAAAATGACTGAAGTCTTCAACCGGTTTGCTTTCTGTAAACAATTTAGGATCAAGGGTAGAGGAAGATAAGCATAGAGGGGACCGAAGGGCCAATCATGAACTACAGCATCCCTCAGGGACTACTCCAGAGGGGGGGAATCAGAGCATAACAGCTGCTGCACTTGTTGTTCTGAGGAGATGCAAACAGATTTCAGCAGGGTTGGCCTCAACAGCTGAAAATCAAGTTCACTACCGATTAAAGGATCACTCATAAGCAGTCAGAATGGACCTGCTTAGTTTGTCTGCTAGAATGTTGGATTTCCCTGGTATGTAAATTGCAAGTAGAAAGCGGCCTGAAGACATTGCCCATTCTCAGGCCCTCATGGCCTCTCTGCACAAGGGATAGAAATGGGTTCCTCCTTGCTTGTTGATGTAGCAGACCACTGGCATGTTGACTGTGTGAATTGCAATAGTTCCTAGAGGAAGAATGTCCTGAAAGGCTTGTGGCATAAGAACTGTTCTCACTTCCAGAACACTAATACACAAAATTTGGTCTGTACGTGAGCCCACATGCCTCAGACCATCTTTCCCATGAAATGCCACCTGCCCCACCCCTGCTGGGAAGCATCCATGGTCACTGTGGCTGTGGGGAATGGAAGAAGGAATGTTCTGCTGATCGTCAGGTCATCCGACAGAAGCCACCCATTTGAGATGCTTTTTGCAAACCAGAGTCAACTTGATAGGAACAGATAGAGGCTGGTAAAGAATAGAACACTGAACAGCCAAGGTCCATTGAAGCACTCACATAAAGAGCCTTTCTAATGGAATCAAAGTGATAGCAACCACCATGGATCCAAGAGCTTGAAGTATCAGTTTTTCTGGTGGAGATGGCCTGACTAGAATAGCTTGAACATAGTCTCTCAATGTCTGTATGCAGTGATGGGGTAGTGATGCTATCTGTTTTGACATATCCAAAAGAGCCCCAATGAATTCCAAACTCTGCACCGGAAAGAGGTTTGATTCTGTCAGGTTTACAGTTTTGCAGTAGTTTTTGAATCTCTGGTACGGCATACTCCTTCTGACTGGGTGGTTCATAGGTTCGTACTAGGCTATCTGCCCTAGGGCATTTATAAGCCTAGCCAGAGTGTATGTGGCTTACACCACCCCTTAGGATGAGAATACTACGCCCTTTTAGGGTTTAGTTTACTCTGTCTAGTAGTGACACAGAGATGACCCCCGGGGTAAACCTACGATCTCCCATCCACTCGTCGAGATTTCTCTTGAATAGAGTCAGTGAGGGGCTCTGCCTAACATGGACTGGGATTCTGTTCCAGAGTGTAGGGAGCCTCTGGGTTATGAATCTGTCCCTCCAGCATGTTCTATTTATTTCTGTGTTGAGGTTTAAGTCACTTGTTCTCGTGGCTCTGATGGATTTGGATTTTCTGAGGTGGAGCATATCCATTAATTCAGGATTGGACATGGCCTTGTACGTCAGGCACAGATCACCTCTGAGTAGGCGGTATGCGACTGAATAGAGCTGGAGTTTTTTCAGTCGGGCAGCATATGACATATGTTTAAGACCCTTTATCCTCTTGGTGAGGAACTTTTGGGGTCTTTCCAACTGCTGCAGGTGTCGGGTGAGATACATCCCAAATGGGGCATTGTACTCAATCATTGGCCTGATAAGAGAAGAGTACAGGGCACAATGACCTCTCTTGATCTAGATGTGAAACCCTTCATGATAAGGTGGGCAATATAGAAGGTCTTCCTAACCACTTTGGCAATGTGAGTGTCAAATGAGAGGTTACTGTCAACCTGGGTCCCTAGGTCCCTGATTACCTCTTCCGGACTTAATGGATTACCGCCTATGTGGTAATTTGTCGGTACCTTGTTTTTCCCAAAGGGTATGACTATACATTTTTGGCGTTCAGCTTAAGGCCATGGCTCTGGCACCAATTATCCATTTCTATGAGGCCTCTCTGAAGGATGTTTGTGTCCGCTGGAGTATCAATTATGGCGCCCAGTTTGCAGTCATCTGCGAACTTTGTCAGCCACAATCCTCCTATGTTTGCCTGTACCTCGGAAAAATAAATGCCGAACAAGAGGGGTCCCAGGACTGAGCCCTGTGGGACACCGCTTGTGACTGGCTTAGAGTCTGACATAGCTCCAGCAACTCTGACCCTGTGGGTTCTGTCCTTGAGCCAGTTTGCAACCCATCTTGTGACATATGGGTTTAGATTTAAGCTGGTGAGTTTGTCTATGATGCCCGAGTGGGGTATTGTGCCAAAGGCTTTTGCATGGTCAAGGTAGGCTGTGTGAACTGCCTTACCCTCATCAATGGCCTTAGTGACTGTTTCAAAAAAGTCGACCAAGTTCAAAAGGCAGGATCTGCCCTTGACAAAGCCAAATTGGGTAGGATCCAATGTCTGTAGGTCCCCAATGTCTTTGTTTATGAGTTCCATAATGATCCTCTCCATAGCTTTGCAGACCAGGCTCGTCAAGCTTATGGGGCGGTAATTTCCAGGGTCCGTAGAAGCACCGCCTTTGTGAAGTGGGACCACTGTTGCCATACGCCACTCTTTGGGCACGTATCCTGTAGTAAGGCTAAGATTAAACAGCAGCCTTATGTGTGGGTTTAGTTCCTCTTGGAGTTCATGTAGCACACAGCCCGGGACACCATCCGGTCCCATTGATGCTGTGTTTTTAGCTTTAGAGAGGGCGGCTCTCACCTGGGCATCTGAGATGTTAGGGAGGCTACACTCTGCTGGGATAGTTATTTCTCCTTTTGGGGGGGGAGGAGAAATTTGCACTGAACCTGTCTGCCAGAATGTTGGCAATGTCAGTGGGTTCAGTGTATTTTGTGTCATTTTGGACTAACTCTGAGCATATCTGGGAGTTTCCACCCAGGTTTCTAACATAGCTAAAGAAGGCCTTGTGATTGTCTTTTGTGTCTTTTGCGATTTTTCTCTCAAAGTTGGCCTTGGATGATTTTATGCGTGATCGTAGTTTTTTGCTAGTACTGATCAGAGATGCCTTCCCTTTTAGGGATTTTGCTCTGTCATGTAGTAGCTTCCTACTCCTGTTGTAAAGTTTGTTTATGGCTGGGGTCCACCAGACCGGCGCCTGCCTTTGGGGGAATGGGTCTTGGTTTTATTTGGGATTGCATGATCCATGCATTCTTGAAGGTGCCCATAGAAGGCATTTGCAAAGGATTCAGCAGTGTGGGTTGTGGTTTCCACTGGCCCAGGGGCCTTGAAAGATACCACTTCAGTCTTAAGAAGTGTGAAGTTTGCTTTTGAGAAGTTCTTCACTGTGGTCTTTTGTGCAGGGGGTGGGGGCGGGATGTGGATTTCCAGTGAGATTAATTTATGGTCTGATCTTACCAAAGAGGGATGTACTTCCGGTGTGGAGCATTTTGTCCCCATGTTTGTGATGATCAGGTCTAGTATATTGCCTCTTCTTGTGGGAATGGTGACTAGTTGTTATATTGCATTTGAGTTTATGAATTCTAAGAACTTTTGGGCTAGGGTGTTGGGGCTTGAGTAATGTTCCCAGTCTATGTTTGGGTAGTTGAAGTCTCCCAAAATGATGGTATTTGGAGAGACATTCATACTCTCCAGTGTCTTCAGGAAGGCTGTGTGGGGTTCCTGAGTTTGAGAGGGTGGTCTGTAGCATGCTACAAACTGTAAGGCAGTTTTCCCTATGGTTAGTTGCACCTGGATAGTCTCTGATGCTTCGTGCATTGCCACTAACCTGGAGGTGTGGGTATCTTTGATGAAAATGGATACTCCCCATCCTTTTGTGGTTCTGTCCAAGTTTTGGGGCCGGAAAGCATGATATGAGGTAAAACCTGATGGTGCTGGGGTGCTCTCAGGAGCCTTGAACCAGGTTTCAGTCACTGCAAAGACATCGATGTTGTCCATACTGAGGAGGGCTTCGAGGGCGTGCATCTTGAGGTTTAGACTTCTGGCATTGAGCAGCATTACCCTTAGTTTTTTTCCACTTGTGTTTTCTAGGGAGGTAGGTTTGTCATTTGAGCCTTGCCTAAAAAAGGCACTATGGGGGTGGCAAGAGCCTTGGCCAATATCCGGAAGCCCAGGGGTGACAGGTGCAAGCAGCTTGGCTTGTCAAGCATGTCATCCCAAGCAGACAGACACTCGATCCCCTTAGAATGACACCAGTAATTAAGCCAATTGTTAAAACTGATCATTTTGTCTTTGTACTGTGGCATCATTCTTGGTGAGGGTAAGATGCTTCTCAGGGTCAGGGTCATACCGGCCTGGGCTACATAATCAGAGAGCTCCTCTATGTCTCTTTTCATGTAGTCCAGGGAGGTACGTCTCAGGTCGTTCACACCGGCATGTACAATGACTGAGTCATATTTGTACTTGCTGTGGAGTGACCTGAGTGCTTGTGTTATGTGGCGGATTCTAGCTCCCGACAGGCAGCTTACTGTGACCCTCTCCTTGTTCAGTCTGGTGAGCGGGACGTCAGTGTGCCTGACTATGGAGTCATCTATTACAAGTGTGTCTGGCATGTTGTTTGGCCTTAAGGGCTGTGACTGTTTAGCACACTGACTTTGTGAACTATGTGTTGCATGTGCTATGTCTTGAGGTGGTGGTTGCTTGGGTGTCTGCTTTGGAGGCCTCTGTTGTTTTGGTAGATTTTTAATCAGTGCCTCCGAGTATGTTTTTGTGTGTTTATGTGCTTGGTTTGCAGTTGTGATAGTTCTATGTGAGACTGGGTTTGTGGTGTGCGTGATTACCTTCTCCTCCTGACTGGTCTTGCCAGTACTGAATTGAGAGAGCTCAGCCTCCAGTTTGGCTATATAGTTGCATCTCTCGCATATATTTGTATTTGTTGGGAGGAGGAGAGGGTTGTCTGTGTACATGAGGCAATTGTAACATTGCCTCAAGATTCCCAGATTCACCAGCTGAACAGGAGAGGACGCCAGCAACTGACCCTTCGACATGCTAGAAATAGTGAAAAAGATTGCTGTGTAACTGAGTCAGAAAGGACCTATAGGGAAATGGGTACTCAACAGAATTTAGGTGAATGAAGTACTTTTTGTTTGTTTAAGAGTGCTTTACCTGTATACAAAATGCTTTAGGAGCAAGTGCTGAGCTTTTCAGATAGAGTATAGGCTGTTTAGATTGCAAGTAGAACAGTTCTAAGGGGAAAATTGAAGAGCAGACTTGGCGGAGCCAGAAAAAGTTTAACCTTGTTAACCAAGTTTAACCTTGTTTAACCGGCGCTGTGCTATGCGCACGACCGCGCAAAGCCGTGCAAACGCGGATTTTAAGCAGTGAACTACAAAAGAGCTAGGAATGGTCCCAAACAACCAATTACTAACAGCTTCTTGTGCTGAGGTCACTTCCCCCAAGGATAGGTAGGCTGCTCAAGGCTCCCCACTCCCACTGGTGAGCAAAGAAACTTCCTTCTATCCAAGTAAGGTAATGGACAACACAGGAACTACACCACAGCCCAGAATACAGCAATGCCTGTATACTGGTCTAAACTAGTCGAGAAAGGCGGGAAAACAAGGATTATTTTTTTGGTTTTTTGTTTTTTTTTGCAGAAATACACAGCAAATGCAGAGACAGTGATAAATTAGTTACACAGGCTAGCACACTTTAGTGGGCAGCCTCCACAGTTCAATTTAACAAACAAACAAACAAGCAAACTTTTGACTAAATTCAACTAAATGTAACTTTAAGTGCAGATTTTAAAATAAATGCAGTAATCAGCAAAAAAAATAGTTCAGGCTAGTTCAAAGTAAGCAGCAGAAGCTATTTTCAGTGAAAAAAATCAAAGATACTTAAATCCAGAAGGTAGTCGCTTTTTCGAGTTCCTTGCTGCTAGGACCACTCTGTAAACCCACGTGGAGCTTGTCTGAGCAGTATAGCCAGAAAAAAACGCCCAGAGGCGGATTTTAAGCAGTGAACTACAAAAGAGCTAGGAATGGTCCCAAACAACCAATTACTAACAGCTTCTTGTGCTGAGGTCACTTCCCCCAAGGATAGGTAGGCTGCTCAAGTGGAACATCAAAAGTTTCTTTGGTTTCTTGGGGGGGGGGGGGTAGAAGGAAAAATGCAATGTAATAACCTCTGGATATAATTTTTAGCACCCAACTGTTTTTGTTAGAGTGGCCCAGGCATCTGGGTGCAGGAAAAAACACCCTCCCCCCCGACTGCTTCCAGAAATGAGCAGTTGGGCAGCACTTCAGGAGTGCTGACAGGATTTATCAGAGAAAGGCTCTCTTGAAGACCTGATTCTGTGGTCTCCTATGCCCCTTGGAGGGTGTTCCCCATTCCTCCTCTGCCTCTGGAGGAAAAATCCCCATGTTGATCCTGGGAAAACCCCTGGGATTTTCGGAAGCAGGTTTTCTTGCCACTTCACTGTTTTCTGGAGAAGGTACACTGAGGGATAGAAAACCTGATCCTGATGGCAGACAAGGTCTTTCCTTCCTGCTCGCTACAGGTTAGGATATCTTTGATGGATGGCCGAAACAGTGAGAAGCCATTAAATGGGACATTAACAAAGGATGCCTTAAAGGGTTCCATAAAGTCACAAAGCCTCATCAAGGCGTGCCTCCTAATAGCAATACCTGAGCTGGCTGGCCATGAAGCACCCTCTGTGGAATGGGACTTGAGCCTCATGGAAAAATTAGACAGGGAAGAAAGGGTAGCCAGTTGGGGAGACACTTTCTTTAAGTCCTCTGCCGACACTGTCTCTGCTCGAGAGTCAGAAATTTCTTTGACCTGATCTCAATGCAACCGAGTAAAGTGTACCAGGTAGTTTAACACTATCAGTCACAAAGTGGCTGAGGTGTAAATGTGCTTACCAAACCTATCCATCACTCTGGACTCACTGTTTGATGGACAGTGGAGCTCTGTTCGCTAGCTCCTTCTTGGTAGCTACTGCCACAACCATGGTATCTACCAGTATACCCTTAGTCCAGTACGGTCTGTCATTAAGCGGGTGACAAGAACTTATCTGGTTGCTTTGGAACTGGTTTGATCATGTCTGTCTCATTCCAGGCCTGGCAGTACACTAAATCCATGAGTTCGTCCACTGGGGGCGGGGGGTCACCCAGAACGTAGACGGACCCATCTGGAAAACCTCCAAAAATGCAGACTCTTCAGAGGAAGAAGTTTGGGACAATCAACCACCTCTCTGCCTCAAGATCTCTAAAATATCTCCAGTGGAGACATCCTCCAGTGGTAATTGTGGGGTTCCTTCCTCTTCATCAAAATCCATGTCTTCTGTAATGGACTCCATGGGGAAGTCAATGTGCCTCCTCTTGCACATCATTTTACGAGGAATTTCCCTTGTGGGAAGCTCAGGGGAGGTCTACGAAGAACAAGGGGCTTCCTCTAGGGGAAGAGTTTGGAGGCTTCTTGGAGGGTGCTGACCCTGCAAAGGTATGATAGGCTCAATTCTCCAAACCAATGAGAGGTGATGGGGAGACTCATAGCTTAGACAGGCCAGATCTCTACAACTGGAGAGGACCCTTTCTACAACTTGGAAAGCCGACAGACCCAGAGAATCTCTCCCTAGCTCTCCCAGAGCTGAAGCAATTGAGGAAGAGAGGGTAGGGATCCCCGATCCAAGGTTTCCAGGTAGAATCAGACCCAAACTTTCCACTGCCAAAGTGTCGAAGGAAAGAGACAGCTCCGATAAGGTCCACGCCAAACCCCTCCCCCCAGGTCTGACAGGGATATCCCAGATCCAAGACCCACTGTATCCAACGAAATCTGAGCAGAAAAAGTCAGGGCAACTATCAGAGTTGAGGAAGGATGACTCCTCGGATCTGACACCACTCTTACAATCCTGGGACTCCATTACCAAAGGTCATATCTGAGTAAGAGACTGCACAGAAATAGGAACACTCCCAGATCCCAGAGGGAACGGAGTAGGCAAAACCCCCATCTGAATCTGAGTCTTGATCTTCCATATCATCCTGTCTACATCAATCTCCAAAAGGGTCCTAGAAGATCTCCAGGAAGCCACTGACGATGGCCTAGAATACCTAGCTGGCATTTGCAAAATTCTGGAAAGCACAAATGCGGACAGCAGATCTTACGGTCACCTCCAGGGTTCGACTCCGTGCCCTTGGATCTGAAGACTTAGAATCCGAAGAAGTGGAAGGTCTCGGAGAACTGGCTAACTAGGTGGTGCTAGTCAGATCTGAGGAGTGCTTCTGATCCACTGAATATGAAGTTGGTCTATGATCCGACCTGGTCAGTTCAGAGTGTTTTGGTAGTTTGTAGGGTGGCTCCGAAGAAGACCTCGAGGACTTATGAGAGCAATTCATTGGATCCACAGATCCAAACATGCTCTTCGAGGGGGTTTGAGCCCATGCAGAAACAGCAGCAGGAGGAGATAAAAGCTCCTTTAAGAGTCAACTTTTCTTGCGATCAGCAATGGCCCTGGGATTAAATCCCTCACAGATGTTGTGGTTCCAGACAATATACACATTTATTGTGTCTGCATTCTGATCATCGTCCCGTATGCTTGCTGTACATTACAAGTACAGTAACAACAAACACTCACCCACAAGAAATACCACAAGCACAACGCTAGCTACACAAAAAAAAGCCACACAAAAGCAGAAACGCTACTCTACTTTTACATATATATATATATATATATATATATATATATATATAAATATATGGATCTACAAAACCAAAAAAAATCCTGAAACTCAGAATCCACAGAAAGCAGGCACACCGGAATAATCCGTGAAAGGAACTTTTATTGACTAAAGTGCTTTTTGTACATACAGTGTACGAACTTCATCAGAGAAACAGAACGTTTAAATAAATCCATTTAAATACCCTGCTATAATCAGCTGATACTACACCCCATTAAACATCTTAAAGGCACAACAGTTCATTCACATTCACTCATAAATCGACATTACAAAAATTGTTTGAAATGATTAAAACATAAATATATTCATATATATAAAAATATATATCATACATAAATAATTAATGTAGATATATATCTTAAAAAATATATATAAAAAAATTTTTATGGAATTTTTTAATGAATGTATCCCAAATTCATACCTCCAAACATAAATATGTTAAAACATAAAATACATATAATAAACTATCTCAAAATAAAAACATATTCAATTTCTATCTATTAAGGCTTCTAAGCTTCAAAAGTGACATAATAGAGCATAAATCATTCAAACCAGGCCAGTTATAAGAAAATAACCTTATCTGCCATATTAATTCTAATTTTTCCAACTGTAATTCCAAGGGACCACCCCTAATACTTGGTTTTAATTGGTCCAAAACTCAAAACTTAAAGGTGTGTGTGGGATATTCATGCACATGTTTAGCCAAAGCATTATCCATTACACATTTTTTTAATGTTATAATTGTGTTCGTAGACTCTATCTCTAAGTCTCCGAATAGTCTTGCCCACGTAAAAACATGGGCATAATTGACATTTGGCCACATATACCACCATTTTGGAATTGTACGTACGAAAAGCGCTTTAGTCAATAAAAGTTCCTTTCACGGATTATTCCGGTGAGCCTGCTTTCTGTGGATTCTAAATATATGGATCTACTTTACATGATTGAAATCGCAAATGTTTGACTTTCATATGGCCGAGACCATATGATCGAACATTTGAAACATCGATTATGTAAAAAAAAAAAAGAACTAAATGTGTCTAGCATGAGGGCAAGCCCTCCTGCACCCACCACACTCTGCTACTTAAATAGAACAACTCCAAGATTGCACTATATTGTGGAAACGGGAAATGTTCCTGTTCCATGCTGGATCTTGATCATATGGTTTCGGCCATATGAAAGTAGAGTTTTTAAAAGTTTGACTATCTGAAGGGGACCCATATATTATATATATATTATATATATATATATATATATATATATATATATATATATATATATATATATATATATATATATATGGATTCACTATAAAATCTCGAAGCACTGAAATGTCAAATTTCAGTATTTCAAGACCGAATAGTCGAAAACCCACATACAAGAAAACCCACAATCACGAATACCACAACCGCAACCATTCACACACACACACACACACACACAAACCATAAACAATCACACACACATGCACCTACCTAACTAAACAAATATAACACGCAGAAACATACCTAACCTACCTATATGCAGGGGGGCAAGCCCCCCTGCACCCCCCACCCCCCTACTTATATATTCTAATTCCGAGGTTGCACTAAACACACAAAAAACACCACTGCACACACTCACACACATTAAAATCCCTACCCAATATCCTCAAACACACAACACTTTCCTGAAACCCCAGATAAATCCACAAACCGCACCACACGTAACGAATGCGACACAACGACAGCAGCGGATTCGACACTTCCGCATTCGGCATAGTGTCGTTTCGAGTAACTGCACTTTCCACTATTCGGTCACGAAGTACTGAAATTTGAGATTTCAGTACGTCGAGATTGTCTAGTGTAGCTATACATATATATATATATATATATATATATATATACATACATATATACATATATATATATATATATATATATATATATATATACATATATATATAAAACGACTAACAGCAAGTTATAAGGCCCGATGAAAGCACAAGATGAGTAC
This sequence comes from Protopterus annectens, assembly GCF_019279795.1. NCBI lineage: Eukaryota > Metazoa > Chordata > Ceratodontiformes > Protopteridae > Protopterus > Protopterus annectens. The sequence goes on from NC_056739.1 coordinate 1,527,914,673, forward strand.
AAGAAAGTTCACTCCTAATGCTGCACAAACAAAAGGAGGAGGATAGAAGAGAAGAAATAATAAAAAATAATCAGAAACAGATACATTTGACTTATCTGACCACAACTCACGGGATTCCCACTCTAACAACTCAGTACTCGAGACTCTGGAAAAAAATATGACTGTCACTGCTGGTGACAAAACAAGATCTGAGGAGGCTAGGCAGAGGGTGGAGCATTATGGGAAGAGGGAGGAGCTCGAGACTTGGATCCGAGTCTGGAAGAATCAAAAAGACAACATCAGATCTAATATTTTACTACCAGTTTAGTATTACATTTCAGATAGTTAAGTGGTCAGAGATGTTCACTCATGATACTACTAGGTGAAACTGTGTTTCAATGTTTTTTTTTTTTTTAGAAAATTCAGGTCACCTAACAAACTGAATTAGGACACTGCACCCACTGAAATAAACTCTGCAGAAATATTATATTCTTTTCTTGAAATAAATACGGACTGTGGCAGAAAGCATAGATGCACACTTAATTTTTCCTGTTTTTAGTGCAACACACTTTTACTGAATTATCACTTAAGACACAGGCAAATATACATTTATATAAAAGGAAACAAACCATATTAACATATCCTTAGTTCTAGAGAGTTATACAAAAATGTGTGATATATATTATTATCAAACCAACATTACATAAATTGCTCAACTCCTGCCTTCCCTTAAATCTCACTCCTCCACCAAAACATTATTCAGGATGTATTTTTTTCACAATTTCCATTTTTGTCTATATAATTTGCTCATACCCTTTTCTAAAGATCCAATTTGCAGTTATTTTATCTCTTTTAGAATATTCAGTACTTCAAATACAGTTGGCTTAGACTTTGATTTCCATTTTCTAGTAATTTCTTTGTTGGCAGACAGTAGACTTAAACTTAGCAATGCCTCACTCTGGCTAGACAATTCAGATCTAGTATCCCAACTCAAAAAAAAAATCATTTCCTAAGTTACATCCATTTGCTCACCAAACATTTCTGACAGGGTACACTGCAGGGAATTTGTGAGGTCTGCGAAATCATTACACTCCCAAAATATATGTTCCCAATTAACTCTGTACTTTCTGAAGGCCTAACTTTTATACCTGTTCAACAAGCATATACAGCACAGTCTCTTCTAGAGCTTAAATATTTCACTTGCTCTTTGAATTTAAAAATTTTATTTGGCACTAACGAGAATGCATGGAGTGATTTTCAATGACCTAGCACCTTTGTACCTGTCAGTAACCCAACAATACTAGCATTTGAGAAAGCAGCTGAATGTCAGCTGTATAAAAAGCATGCAGATGTCACTCAAAAGAAGTACTTCAACTGAACATCTGCTGAATTTCAAGCATTAAAATACCTTACAAATAATTCTGACATAGTCATTAAAAATGCAGATAAAGCAGTGACACAGTTGGTACGGACACCAGATTTTATGAAAGCAAAATGCTTGAACTTTTAGCATCCTCTGACAATATGACAAACTGTAGGTGATCATGGCATTGCTTTCAGCAGCTCTCGAATGGATGTACACTATTAATCATATTGATCAAGGTCTCTCTAATTATTTTAGAACTGACAAGCCAACCATACCCTTTATATATGGGATACCAAAGGTGCATAAATCTTTTACGGGTCCACTGATGAGACCAATCATGTCTACTCATGGTTGGGCCACAGAACCACTATCTAAATATCTGGAAGCACAACTAAAGAAATTTCTACCTGTTACTGGAACTATCATAAAAGATAGAGGATTTTATTCATCAGCTGTCAGACTGGCTGTCTTCAAACTCATCTAAAGACTGTATGCTACCCACTCGTAGATTATTTGTTTACACTACACTAGAAAACACCTTTTTGATTTTTCTGACTATACCAAAGATAAAATCAGCACTATATGTGAATTGCTGCACCTTGTTCTTACCAACATTTTTTTTGTATCAATGACAATTATATAAACAAGTTAAAGGCACGGCAATGGCTATTCCCTTCACCAATAGATATGCCAGTATAGTAATGCATCAGTGGGAATGTACCCATATACTTAGTGAAACCAACTCTTTCCATAACAAAATTAGATTCTACGAATGTTTTGTAGATAACCTTTTTCTTATATGGGGAGGGTCGGTTCAAGAGTTTAAAAACTTTGAAACATACATATATCTCTGAAGAAACTAGCAACAGGTCAGATTGAGATAACTATGTAAGAAAACCAGTTAGGAAGAATACTTACTTACACAGAACCGGTTTACATCCTCCACACATTTATTCCAATGTAGTCAGAAACCATCTTATGAGGGTAGCCAGACTCTAATGACACCAATATGGAATCACAATTACTATCCATCACTCATGAGTTTATATGTAGAGCATACAATGAGCAAAATATTAACAATATTAAGCATGAGGCCATTGGCAAACGTGAGACAGACTCTAAAGCTCCTTTATATGCACCAAGAAATAGTAATCCATCCAATAATAAACAAGTTCACATATACACACTTCTGTTCGACAGAAATACATCTATGATTACAAGTATCATTGGTAAATACTGGCCTATTCTAACAGAGATTCCATAGTTACAAAAAGTTCTTAGCGCTTCACCTACATTTAGTTATACAAGAGCATCGAACCTGAAGAAGGTCCTTTTTTCCAGGAGGTGGAAGGGCGAGAGCCAAATGCCTCTAGGTAAACCGACTCGTCCTCGGAAGGATTAAGGGTAGACCAGTTCCCCCTCTGCTTCAGGATTCCAAGGATGTCTGAAAAGGAGACATCTTCAGAGGGGGACCGTGGGGACCCTTCCGACTCATCCAAGTCGGTATCCGATGTAATGGACTCAGGGGAGTCCACATGCTTCCTCTTACATTTCCTCTTCCGAGGGGGTTCCCCTGATGGATCAGGGGAAACCTCGGAAGAGGAGGATATTCCCAATGGGGAAACCTGAGGTGTTGGATCTCTACGGTCAGGAATGAGAGGGTGGGTAGAGACCGCAGCAGGCACTACAGAGGGAGGAGCTGAGAGAGCCAACCGTGGAGCAGGCACAGGGGCCAGCATGCTCCTCATGACTTCGAAGGCGCCCCTATCAGGCAGGGTAGAAGGTCCCCGCTCTGAAGAGATGAGGAACCCTCCCGGCACCGAGAGGGACAGCTCCAAAGCCGATGTCAGGGCCGAACTTACCAGCGCCGAAGCTCCGAGAGGGAGAACGTGGTCGGAAAAGGGTCTGATGCCACTCGTCCCCTCAGAGCCGATGAGGAAGTCCATGCGCCCGGATCCCTCCAAGAATGGGACCATGGAAGGGACCGGAGTCGACGACGGAGCCGAAAGGTGAGGTATCGGCTCCGACATGTCGACGGCCACGGCTCCCACAAGCTCCGGCTCCGAACTCAGAGGAAGAGTCAGTGGAGGAATCGAAGATGGGGTGGGAATAGCCACTGTCTGTTGAGAAGGGCTATGGAGCATTTGGGCTAGTGCCTGAGACTTTAAGAAGTCTACTAACCACCCTCTCGAGGTCATGGTCCGAGAGCCTGGAAGACCTGGAGGAATGGGTTCAATGGCTCCGCTCCGAGAGTAAGGGAAACCTCGGAGCCGAGTGAACAGATTCCAAGGATGGAGACCTGGTCCGTTTACGGCTAGCAGATGGCGCCAACACCACTATCGGTGCCGACTGAGTCCTAGAATCATCGGCTCCGGCTCGAGCCGATGTAGAAGCCTGAATTTGAGGAACGTCGACTCCAGCCGGAACCGATGAGGGAGACTGTGTCTTGGAAACATCGGCTCCAGCCGGAGCCGATGTAACAGCAGTCAGAACACCACCAGTCGAAGGCTCTGAACACGGAGCCGACGGCTTAGATGGCTTCGAAGGCTTCCCCGATGATGACTTGGTCGAGGAACCTTCAGGCTTTAACAAACCCCTCAAAATTAACTTATTTCTGCGATCCTGCAGGACTCTTGGACTGAACGCATGACAGACCGAACAAGAGTCCTGCAGGTGCAGAGGGCCCAGGCAATAAACACAAGAAGTGTGACCGTCTGTCAGCGACATTTTCTGACAGCACGAGTCACACTTCTTGAAGCCGGAGACCCTGGTGTCTTTAGACATCCTAAAAAGTACAAAATATACACACACAGACACCCTTTAACACAAGCTAAGTCAGTCACATGAAAATAAACTGACAGGTTAAAGAAAGCAGAATAGGCCCAAAGGTCTAACCTTATAACCAAAAGGGGGTTAGGATTAGGATTAAAAGGGACCGTAAGGGGGATTAGCTATGAAGGGAAGTTAATGGGATGGTCAGTAACTAAAAACTAACTGAAAATCTGACTAAAAGGTAGAAATTTAAGAATTATAATATCTAACCTGTAGAGCCGGTAATAAACGCACCTCACAGCTGTAAGCGGCAAACGAGATCTGGGTAGTTAGCGCCTAGCATTGTGGGACATAGGGTAGCCTCGAGCCGGTATAAATAGCTCTCGAGCTTTAGTATAGGCCAAGTCGGAGCCGAGGATCGGCTCCGAACCCATCCAGCAAGAATGAAGGCGAGATTGATAACTTAACATCATATATTCCCAATTAACTCTTTCTTCCCCATTACAATTCTAACATTTGCCATCTATTTGAGGAAAAATTCTTTAGGGTCTACCTGTGGTATAAAAATACCTATGCCAACACTTCCAAGAAAAATCCTAAATCTTTTAGACTTCGTTACATACTTGGGATCAATACATATGCCCTCCCATTGTTTCCTTGTGAATTGCTCATCTAGTCTCTCTTCCCAATCTTTTCTAACTTTCTCCAATTGATTTCTATAATTATTGTGCAATATTTTATATGCCCTACTAATTTTCCCCAGCAGCTTCTGATCTAAATTCAACAAAAACTCTACCAGAGTAGGTCTTTCACTTAGGATTCCCCTATTCCTTTCTCTTTGTCTATACTCTGATATCAATCCCTGATAGGAAAGGCAGTCTCTAGCCTGCAGTCCAAATGCCTTCTTGGCCTCTTTCTATTCCATTACCTTTCCCTCTACAGTTATTTCCTCCCTATACCTTGGTTTCTTTGCCAATTTTCTCTAATACATTACACCCTCTCTTGTCTATTCTCTGCACCCCTAAATGCAGTCATCCCTATCAGAAAAATCTCCTTTCTCCATGATCATTTTGGCTTAGTTCTTAGAATACTTTCTGCTACTTCATGAATACAATATTCTGCATGGCTGCTGTTATTCTCCTTAAAGGATCTGTATCCAGAATCTCACACGCTCCTTGTTTCTTGAATATTCCCCCATTTCATAATCATCCCTTTCCACTCTGAATTGCAGCTTTCTGTTTGTGTTGTATGTATGAGCTTTAACTGTGCAGCTCTAAAATATCTCTTTAAATCAGGTAGTCAAAAACCACTTTGTTCTGTTTGAAGGATAAATCTATCCCACTTGACCCTTGCCCTCTTCCAGTTATGCCTGACCTGTGTATAAAGCTAAAGGGACTAAAACATTTTTAGTGCTTGTGTCTTGTTATCCATATCCATAAACAAGAGCTTCCAGTGTCTCAGTTTTTGTATTACATTTTAAATCTCTCCCCATATATTCTTAGCTGCCAAACCAGAGTCCAACTGTAAGCTTTTTTTTTTTTTTGTCTGTTGGAAATTAAAGTCATAGTACTAAGGATACATACATAGAATAAACAGACACACCACATTCAGGTTTGTGTATGCCATGGATCTATGAAAATAAAAACGCAAACAGCCACTGAAGACGACCACTGGTAGTGCGGAGAAATACAATACTGACTTTAATGAACAAAATGACTAAGCACTTTCACCAGTTAATACTGGCTTCTTCAGAGTCATTTTACAATCACAATTAAAACACCTTTATAGTAAATGCCCTATGTTAATAAGCTGACATCACAATATAGCAACCAATGAACATCCTAATCAACTTTTTAAAAAATCCTATTATTAAATTAAGTTGTAAATAGTTTCACTATTCTATCTAAAATTCTTAAAATACACATACTAAATATTAAAGTAAGAAAATACTAATATAATATATAAAAATATATAAATACACATTTTTAAATGTTACTAGTAGTTTAAATCTGATTTGATTTAAATTTTAAAACAGGTTTCAGAGACACACAGTCATTAAGACCAGGGTATCTCAAAGCATTTAATCTAAGTTGCCATTCTGTTTCCAAAACAGCAACTCTGTTAGCCACATCACCTCTCCCAAATGAAGAGACACGGTCCACTACAAAAAACAAAAACTTGTTAAAATTGGAGCATGTGGTGGCATGTAAATAAAGTGCATTATGTGTGTCTTTCTTTCTAATAGATCTAACATGCTCAGATATTCTATCTCTTAATCTTCGAGTGGTCATACCAACATAAAATGCTTCACATGACATGCAAGATGCTACGTAAACTAAATTTTTACTATTACAATTACAATGCCCAGGGCAAGCAATAGTGTATTTGTAATCAAAAACACAAAGGTAAGAACCTTCCCCAATAAACCTACACAGTTTGCAAGCCCCACGTTTACTCATACGTGATTTATTGTGAGGCTTAACTTCTTTTTCCAAAATACACTTTAAATTCTCCCCCCTACTATAAACAATCACAGGTTCAACACCTAAGGTTCCCTTAATTTCATCATTTAAAAAGTGCCTCCACATGTTTCTCAAACTGGCACACAATTCAGGTGCCCTGTTGTTGTACTTTAAAACAAAGAATGTTCCAGTTTTTTTGTTACTATTGTTGCCCCCCCGTATTAACTGGTTGAACTTTAATATTTAAAATTGGCATATAATCTTTTCCCCTTTTCCTGAGCACTTCTTTTTTAATTTTAAGTAAAAGCTTAAGAGGGTATCCTCATTCCAAGAACATCCCTATTAACTTAAAAATCTCTTTTCTAAACATGTCATCATCACTGACTAACCTAGATGTTCGAACCATCTGCCCCTTCACTACACCTTTTCTCTGGTGAAAAGGGTGGCAGATTCCAAAATGCAACAGGGAATTAGAATAACTCTCCTTTCTGTATATAGTACTAGAAAAACCTACATTTGTTTTATTAATAGTTAAATCCAAAAAATTAATAACTTCTTCATTCCACTCATATGTGAACTTAAGTTTGTGGTACTATTCAAGTAGTCAACAAAATCTACCGCAGTTTTTTCTTCACCTTTCCATAAAATTAAAAGGTCATCCAAAAACCTGTTGTATAATAAAATGTTGTCGTTGAACCTAGAAGGGAAAACAAAAAGTCTTTCCCATGCCAACAAAACTAGGTTAGCAAAAACCGGGGCACATTTTGCCCCCATTGCTACACCAGAAAGCTGCTGGAACACCTCACCTTCAAACAAAATAAAATTTTTTTTTAAAACCACTTCCATAAGATCTTGAAGTAAATTAATCCGATCTTTATTCACACTAAAACTAGCATGGAGACTATCATAGAACATTTCTAAACCTACTTGATGTGGAATAACAGAGAATAAGTTAACCACATCAATAGCTAAGAAGCCAAAACAGGAGTTATTAATTGTCACTTCTCTCAGTCTCTCCAAACAATGCCAAGAATCCCTCAAAATGTGTGTTGCTTCACTAACAGCTGACTTGGATAAAACATCTATAAACGCCACAAGCGGTTCTGTCTTTGAACCCCTAGCCGCAACAATTGGTCTAAAGGGCAAACAATCAGTGCCTTTGTGTACTTTGGGGATACCAAAAATGGTAGGCATTGCTGGAAATTTTACTGTGAGGTAGTTGAACTCTATTTCGTTTATAACTCCCTGGTACAATGCATCCAGTAAGAACAAATCAATTTTGGCATAAGCCCTATTGACTTCATTTGTGGATACCCTCTTGTAAGTTGACTCGTCATTCAAAATTTCAGTCATCCTAGAAATATAATCAGTTTTAGTCATTAATACCATACCTCCACCTTTATCAGGTTTCATACACCTGTATTGGTTGGAGGCCCTAAAATTTCTCAAAATAAGTCTCTCATTGTCTGAAAGATTGTCTATTACCTGAATTTTCTGTGAACAAACCCTTCTAAAATCACACACAACTAATTTTTCTAGTAAGGTAACTTCAGCATTAGGGGGCGGAATGAAAGTACTCTTTCTTTTCAAATCTTGTGAAGCTTCAGTATTCATTACCCCATCCTTTTGTTTGTTAGCAGAGAAAAAAATCTGTAAATTTAACTGTCTCATGTAAAGTTTCAAATTAATAAGCACCTGAGCTATATCCAACCTAACGTTGGGTACAAAATTAATACCCTTGCTAAACAGATCAAAATGTGCATCACAAATCTTGATGTCAGTATAATTGTAGATGAAAAAACCTTGTTTTTTCAAAATCTCATGCCTCATTACAGAATGACTATAAACTGTATCAATGTCATCATGAATATACGTATTCAAACCATCACTATTTGTCGTTAAATCAAAAGAGAAAGATTCACCAAAAACTTCATGCCCCATAACAGAATGACCATCAAATAAATCCACTGTATCCATATCATCATGAACATGTACAACTGAAATCTCGTTGTTTACCATTACATAATCAGAAAAAAACTCACTAGTAACATCAGATAACACATTTCTGTCCACAAACTCGTCATCCTCACCCACACAATTCAAATTATTACAACAAAAAACATTGTTAGTATCATTACAAATTAGGAATGTCCCCTTCGGCCCCCCCCCCCCGAGGGTACACAAACTGTGCATTCCTTCCCAATTGTCCCCTGTTCATAAGTCTCTCTGACCTCCGTGGTCCATTCTGCTGTTCTAAAAAATCATTGTTTTGCTCAACATAGTCATCCGTAAAGACAGGATCATTAAGTCTTTCGCCCGAAACAGTTACTGTCAATTTACATCCAGGTGGATATGCACAATTGTTTTTGTAATCAGTTGTATCTCTAAATAGTTTCTTTTACTTAGTAATCTTATTTTTGTTAATAAACGCCTCAATATTTCTCAGCGTCTTATCAAAATTTGTTTGATGCTGGAAAAATAAAAGATCACTAGTAATACTCGTGTTTAATTTACTAATCTCATCCTGCATTTGAGATAACTTTGCGTCGTTATTGCGAATGATAATATCTAACATGTCCATACCTGCACGATTGAACAGAGCTGTTAGTTCACGAAAGGCTTCAGTACCAGCTTCTATACCCATAGGCAGCTTCCAAATACGTAGCCCTTTAGGCACTTGATTTAATTCCTTAGATTTCTTCAAGAATAAATTGTCAAGCTGAATTGCTTTAAACTTAATACAAAGTTTTTCATATTTTGCTATTTGTTCCCTCAAGGTTGGAAACTCGATAAACTTCTCCTCTGCTGTTATGTCTCCAAAAACCGGCGTTTGAAACCAAGAAGAAAGATCGTGCTGTCGTCCAATCACAACTGGTTTAGGCAACGGAACAGGAGGTACCATATTGGAGGTAGAATTTTTTGAAACAGCTCCACTGTATGAAGTGGAAGCATTCATTTCCTGACCCGGAGCAATGGTAATGGGTGAATGCATAGTGAAAAGTTCAACCTGAGAGTCAGTGGGGCTATCGGCCGAAACCACTCTACTCTCTCCTTTTTCTCCCGTGTAAAGCTTGATAAGTTTGTCAACCACATGGGCAAGTTCTTTTAAAACACTCTCCATCAGGAAAAGTCACGTATACACACCGCCCCACGAGCGAACATCGCCAAGGCCGAAAAAACAGCAACCAAAACAGAAACACCCAAAATTAGGGTAAAACCATGAAAATAAAAATGCAAACAGCCACTGAAGACGACCACTGGTAGTGCAGCGAAATACAATACTGACTTTAATGAACAAAATGACTAAGCGCTTTCACCAGTTAATACTGGCTTCTTCAGAGTCATTTTACAATCACAATTAAAACACCTTTATAGCAAATGCCCTATGTTAATAATCTGACATCACAATATAGCAACCAATGAACATCCTAATCAACTTTTTAAAAAATCCTATTATTAAATTAAGTTGTAAATAGTTTCACTATTCTATCTAAAATTCTTAAAATACACATACTAAATATTAAAGTAAGAAAATACTAATATAATAAATAAAAATATATAAATACACATTTTTAAATGTTACTAGTAGTTTAAATCTGATTTGATTTAAATTTTAAAACAGGTTTCAGAAACACACAGTCATTAAGACCAGGGTATCTCAAAGCATTTAATCTAAGTTGCCATTCTGTTTCCAAAACAGCAACTCTGTTAGCCACATCACCTCTCCCAAATGAAGAGACACGGTCCACTACAAAAAACAAAAACTTGTTAAAATTGGAGCATGTGGTGGCATGTAAATAAAGTGCATTATGTGTGTCTTTCTTCCTAATAGATCTAACATGCTCAGATATTCTATCTCTTAATCTTCGAGTGGTCATACCAACATAAAATGCTTCACATGACATGCAAGATGCTACGTAAACTAAATTTTTACTATTACAATTACAATGCCCAGGGCAAGCAATAGTGTATTTGTAATCAAAAACACAAAGGTAAGAACCTTCCCCAATAAACCTACACAGTTTGCAAGCCCCACATTTACTCATACGTGATTTATTGTGAGGCTTAACTTCTTTTTCCAAAATACACTTTAAATTCTCCCCCCTACTATAAACAATCACAGGTTCAAAACCTAAGGTTCCCTTAATTTCATCATTTAAAAAGTGCCTCCACATGTTTCTCAAACTGGCACACAATTCAGGTGCCCTGTTGTTGTACTTTAAAACAAAGAATGTTCCAGTTTTTTTGTTACTATTGTTGCCCCCCGTATTAACCGGTTGAACTTTAATATTCAAAATTGGCATATAATCTTTTCCCCTTTTCCTGAGCACTTCTTTTTTAATTTTAAGTAAAAGCTTAAGAGGGTATCCTCGTTCCAAGAACATCCCTATTAACTTAAAAATCTCTTTTCTAAACATGTCATCATCACTGACTAACCTAGATGTTCGAACCATCTGCCCCTTCACTACACCTTTTCTCTGGTGAAAAGGGTGGCAGCTTCCAAAATGCAACAGGGAATTAGAATAACTCTCCTTTCTGTATATAGTACTAGAAAAACCTACATTTGTTTTATTAATAGTTAAATCCAAAAAATTAATAACTTCTTCATTCCACTCATATGTGAACTTAAAAAAGTTTGTGGTACTATTCAAGTAGTCAACAAAATCTACCGCAGTTTTTTCTTCACCTTTCCATAAAATTAAAAGGTCATCCAAAAACCTGTTGTATAATAAAATGTTGTCGTTGAACCTAGAAGGGAAAACAAAAAGTCTTTCCCATGCCAACAAAACTAGGTTAATTTTAGTTTACGTAGCATCTTGCATGTCATGTGAAGCATTTTATGTTGGTATGACCACTCGAAGATTAAGAGATAGAATATCTGAGCATGTTAGATCTATTAGGAAGAAAGACACACATAATGCACTTTATTTACATGCCACCACATGCTCCAATTTTAACAAGTTTTTGTTTTTTGTAGTGGACCGTGTCTCTTCATTTGGGAGAGGTGATGTGGCTAACAGAGTTGCTGTTTTGGAAACAGAATGGCAACTTAGATTAAATGCTTTGAGATACCCTGGTCTTAATGACTGTGTGTCTCTGAAACTTGTTTTAAAATGTAAATCAAATCAGATTTAAACTACTAGTAACATTTAAAAATGTGTATTTATATATTTTTATTTATTATATTAGTATTTTCTTACTTTAATATTTAGTATGTGTATTTTAAGAATTTTAGATAGAATAGTGAAACTATTTACAAATTAATTTAATAATAGGATTTTTTAAAAAGTTGATTAGGATGTTTATTGGTTGCTATATTGTGATATCAGCTTATTAACATAGGACATTTACTATAAAGGTGTTTTAATTGTGATTGTAAAATGACTCTGAAGAAGCCAGTATTAACTGGTGAAAGCGCTTAGTCATTTTGTTCATTAAATTCAGTATTGTATTTCTCCGCACTACCAGTGGTCGTCTTCAGTGGCTGTTTGCGTTTTTATTTTCATGGTTTTACCCTAATTTTGGGTGTTTCTGTTTTGGTATGCCATGGATCTACTTCGAAATCCTGATGCCCACACAACTGATGTTCATTTATGCGAGACAAAAACAGAGAAAGATGAAATATCTGAATGGCAGTTTTCCCAGGGTAATTAAACACTTGCCCAAACGTAAACGAAACACACACTGAGGTAAGTAAAACATGCCCCCACACCCCTGGTATTTTTATGACCTTCACAGTTGGTATCAAAATACATTTCACTAGAATAGTCAATTGTCTACTTAGCATTTTATGCCCCCCCCCCCAACTCTTATTCAAATGGAAACCATGCTTGGCATGGCCAAAAAGTTTGCAGGTGTCTAAGAGCAAAACATCTCTTTTACTAATCTTTGCTAAACCATTATTATTATTATTTTTTGGTCAAGTAACTTCTCGATTAAATTAAAAGCCAAGAGAATTTCAGCCATCCTTAAATAGCCCCACATGTTCCAGTGATCTGTCTGTCAGCATTTTAGATTTTCTTTGCTGATGTTCTTTCTGATGGCCTAGTAGCAGCAGTTCACGAGATGAGGAAGGTGCTACCCAAAACAGGCCACAACAGAAACAGGCTTTTCTTTATGTAAAGTTTATGACATGGACACCTTTAAATGGGGATCTATAGGTGGGCAGCACCAGGACAGAGTGCCGGAAATGGAAGCACACTTAGGATTTTATAACAGCTTGTGTGCAAAAGTGAGGCATTATCTGTTTTGATTTTTTTCCACTTCAGTCCTTGTTCCACAGATTTATAGTGATGACCATACCAGTGACAGTGAGTTACAAAACTTGCTGTGGTAGCTGCTTCAAGTTAAGATATCAGGTTTATGGGAACACTAATATAACGAATAACAGCATAACATGAGTTGCTGTACAAGTATAGCACTGCCTGCGACTTTCTGTTCTCAAGATTAGGAAGTACTTAACTTTAAAGAACCGCCTTAGTTGCCAATTTAACACTGTGACAATACTTTGAATGTATTAATCCAATCTGAGCAGTACAACATGCATTTGTTTTTGTTCTTATTCAGTAGGGATTTGGAATTAGTTAATTTTTCAAGGTGGATGAAGCCACCTTGGAGAATTCTATGGTCTCTGATAAGGTCTTCTGATTGACAAAAATACTGCAAGACCTACATATACCACAGTAGTATGGCACGTATCATTCATATGCAGAGAAAATATTGGGCCTAACATGGAGCCCTGTGGCACTCCTGTAAAGAATTCAAAATATAACAGTCACATGTCACCCCATATAACAGACTTTTTCTTTTCATTACTACTGCTAGAAAAGTCCAACCATGAAGATTCAAAGTGATATTTGGTAAGTGATGATTTGTCAGTAAAAAAGAAAGGTTTTAGAGTCAGATGCCTTGGGAAAATTCATGAACATAGCACTAGTAAGACTGCATGTGTTAACAGCACAGAATACATGTTCTGACTCAGGAAAAAAACATATTTTCATGCCTTAACCTGTGTACAAACATGATTGTAGTACCTATGCATTAGGATAGTGAGTGTGCAGCTAAATGCAGTAGTTCATAGCCTGATAAACTTTAATGGCATCTTTCCTGACAGTGGTATACCAACAAGTTTGAATTTTAGTAATAGCCTGTTTTATTTTCACTTGTGATTGACAAATCCCTTGGATTTTGCATGTAACAAATACTATAAATGTGGGAATATCATGAACCTATTCAGATCAATATTTGCAGAATGTTAACAAAAACTGGAATTCTAGACTATATTCTAGCAATAATATTATGGGACTTGGGAAATGCAATTCAGTGTGATCAATGGGAAATGGGACATGAAGGAGAGGATCACAGGAAGACAGAATGAGGAAACAAGAAAAGTGGAATGTGAAAAGAGATTTTGGCTTAGGGATAGGTTGGCTGATAAAGGACCTAAGGGTCTGAGAATGAAAGAGAACATTCTTTATGGGTTGGAATAGGGTGCATGTAGTGTTGTTAAGCTGTCTTAAAACTACTGTGGAAATACAGACGCTACAGTACAGCCAAATGAGGAAGACTTAGGCTAACAGCATTTTAAACCGAGCAATATCACACAGTGCCAGTAAAGGGAACAATGTGTTAACAGGCTACCTAGATACAAAGTACAGTTGTGTAAATAAACGTACCACAACAATAGATGTTTGAATGATCACTGCTGGAGTAGCCTAAGCAATATTGAACATTGTATTAGGATATAACAGCGGTCCAGTTTCCAAAGCTTCAGGGCACCTTCCACATGCCCAGACAATTACTCAGCTGGAGCTGAGCTGAATAAAAAGACGAGTTTGTGTGCCAAGCCCCTCACAGCTTTCATGCCAACAGACAGAGGGAGGCTAAGATCTGAAATAGCAATGCTAGGAAAAAAAAAGTTCACACCAGGGCATAAACAACGCAAAAGGGGGGGGGGTGGAGGGAAGGAGTGGCTACTGCAGCAGTCATCATTCGGAAATCTACTGTTATGGTATGTTTACTTACACAACTGTACTATGTTCATCATATTGATCATTGCTGCAATAGCCTAAGCTATGTGGGTAGATTACCCTAGGTTACTGCATTTTAGAGGTGGAAGGTGAAAGATCAAGGAGCTCCTGGTCCTAACAAAGACCGATCCAAACCTAGAGAATGAATCAAGCTTGTAATGCTTGCAAAAGTATATACAGAGGACCAAGCTGCTACTTGTAGAATATTTCTAGAATCCACCCCTTTCCAAAAAGCTACAGATGTAGCCAATGACTTGGTAGAGTGGGTCTTGACCCTGCCCGGAATATTTTTGTTGTGGTGAGTATAGCAAAAGGTAATAAGCCTTAGATAGCCATTTGGAAATAGTCTGCATTGATAGTTTGTCCGGTCTACTTATGTTCACAAGAAATGAATAACGCATCTGATGATCTGAAAGATTTAGTTCTGTCAAGATAGTACCAGAGTTGTCAGTGGGCATCCAAGGTAGGGAGTATCCTTTCTCCCTCAATTTTAAAATTAGTAAAGGAAATGGAGGAATGGATAGTTTGGCTTAAAGTAAACTCGGATACCACCTTAGACATAAAGGATTACTTCTCAAAGAAATCCTGTCTATGTGGAAAATGACACAGGACTGACTCACTATAAGAGCTTGTAACTCAGATACTCTCCTTGCAGAGGTCAGAGCAATCAGTAAACCTGTATCCACGTTAAGAACCTAAAGTCAGCCATACTAGAAGGTTCAAATGGAAACAGTGTCAGCTTGCCTAACACAATATTATGATCCCAAGAAGGGGCCACCAGTTTTCTTGGAGGCCTCTTAAGCAAAACCCCTTTCAAAACATTTTGACATCATAATGCCTTGAAAGAGGAGGATCCATGGGCAGATATACTGAAAGTGCTGATAAATGAACCTTGATAGAGGAATAAGAAAGGACATAGGAAAGTAACACACGCAAATACTGTAAAACCAGAGAACAGCTAGCCATGAATGGGTGCTGGTTGTGCTGTTCGCATCAGCAAGAAAACTTTTTCCATTTGCTAATATATGATCTTCTAGTAGCAGGCTTTTTTGCTTCCATTAATATCCACTGCATGTCCTCAGTGCAAAGGTGTCTAAAAGGAATTAAGACCCTATAATCCAGGCAGTCAGTTGAAGTTGATTGGGGTCAGGCTGTATCAAACACCCCTGATCTTGTGTGAGTAGATTCATTTTGTGAAGAAGCTTGTGGTAGTTGCTCCTGGCCATTTCCAAAAGAAGAGAGAACCACTGTTGCCTGGGTTGGAAAGGCAGGGCTTTTCATCCAGAAAAAAGGAGGTCATTGTTCCACTGTACCCATCCCTCATTAGACCCATTATAGAATACAACACCCCGTTTGGTATGTACCTCTCAAGACATCTGCAACAACTGGAAAGGCCACAGAAATACCTCACTTAAAAAATCACAGGCCTAAAGCAGATGCCCTGTGCTGACCATCTAAAAAAACTCCACCTATACTCTGTCGCATATTGTCTACTCAGAGGTGATCTCTGCTTAACATATAAGGCCATGTCAAATCCAGAGCTGTTGGATATGCTACACTTAAAGAAATCCCAATCCCTCAGAGACACACACTCGAGGGATCTAAACCTTGTCATCACAATGAACAAAACATGCTGGAGGCATAGGTTCCTGACCCAGAGACTCCCCAGACTCTGGAATAAACTTCCCATACATGTCAAGCAGAGTGCCTCTTTGGCACTCTTCAAAAGGAACCTTGATGACTGGATGGGAGATAGGAAATTCACCCCGGGGATCATGTCAGTCGCCCTGCAAGACAGGGGTCCAGGGAAGTAAATACTGTGGAAAGAAATAGCCAGGGAATTGTTATGGCTAGGCTTGTATAGGCCCTAGGGCCGATAGCCTAGTACCAACCTATGAACCTAATATTCTTGGGGATTTCCTTCTGAATCTTCAGAAGTACCTTGGATATCAGTTGAGTGGAAAAGCATACATGAACATTCCTGTCCAAGGAAAAGACAAGGCATCTGTTGTCCAGGCCTTCTTGTGTGGTGTCCTAGAACAGAATCTTGCCAGGTGATTAAAGAGACAGAAGGGCAATGGGTCTATTAGAGAACTCCCCCTGATGGATCAAATCTTGGAAGATCTAGTTTGCATATAAGAGATCTGCCTTCTTCTTTTCAGCTTGTCTGCCACACTATATTGCACCGATGGAATGAAGGATGTGTGTAGAGGCAGATTGTGCTGTGAAGCTATAACCCAGGCATACATGGCTAATTTACAAAGGGGGTATGACTTAGATCCCCAGTGGTTGTTGACATATCACATAACCATGGAGTTGTCTGAAATAAATCCCAGGGACCAAAATGATTCAGAGCTGAGTTTGGTGCTTTGACCACGGCAAGCATCTCTTTTTACATTTATGTGTCTACATCTGTCCTAGGTGTCCCACATATCTTGTCCTTTTATCCTTGACACAGCTACCCATGCAAATTCTGAGGCACCTACAATGACTGACTACTCTGAAACAGGAAAGAAGGGGACTCGAACTTAGCAATATTTGCCGTCTCCCCCAAGTAATTTCTCCTCTGACAAATTTGAAAAGACATGTTAGTGCTGGGACCAAACATACTTCAGATAGCATTCTATCTTTCTCATGTGGAGTCTTGCCAGGATTATCACGAGAATCATAGATGCCATGAGACCCAAAGTCCTGAGGTATTCCCCTCGCAGTGACCAAAGTCTGAGTGGAAAACCTTGGAAATATATCTATATGTAGATATGTTTTTTTTTCCTGTGGAATAAAAGCTCTTTGAAGTGAGGTGTCTAGCTGACACCCCAGGAACACAGTTTTTGTGGATGGTCAAAAATGACTTTTGAATTTTCTCTTGGAATCCCAGCTTGTGTAAAAAATCTCTCACCCAAGTGAGAGAGTCCTGACACCTTGAAATGACTGCAAAGATAAGCAAGTTATCTAAACATGGAAAATATGGATCCCCTGTAGCCTGCAATGAGCCATAACTCGAGCTGGACACTCTGCGAACACTCTCAGTGTGGTGGATAGTTCAAATGTTAAGGCAGAGAAGTAATAATGTGATTCAGACACATAAAACCTTGAGAAATGCCTAAAGTCTGGATGACTAGAAATGTTTTAAATCTAGATAACACTGTAGAATTGCACCTCTACAGTGTTTTTCTGGGAGTTATTAGTTGGTGGTGAATTTGGGTTCACTACTTTGGTCTTTTGGTGATGTATCATGTTTTAAATCCAGTGTTACCAGGAAACTTGAAGGAGGAAGAAGAGGTAAAGACTTGTGAAGTGACATCATTTTGAACTTGGGACTATCACAAACAGGTCTACAAAAGAAAGATCCTTGAATGAAAACCTTTCCCAACTTGGGAAGGAAGAACTGGTTCTATCACTCCCTAGAGCAGGACGAAATGAAGGACAGGTGAAAATAAAAGAGTCTGCTCTGGCAGATGAGGAATAACCCCTGGAAAGGAGGAATTTCCTCTCACTGCCATCTGTAACCTTGATGAATGATCTTCAGAACCCATTTGTGTGAAGCCATTACCAAAGAGAAAAGAAAAGAAAAGTGGAGAATCACTTTCTGGAAGGGAAAAGGGACTGCTAGGGTGAAGTGGGGGGTGGAGGACAAGGTCCCTGAAACAGTCAAACTGACTTGTTGGACTGTCCTTGGTTTTGGGAGGAGTTCCTGAATTCTTTTTAGAACACCTTTGCCATTCTGCCAAAATTATATGAGGGGTCTGAGAATCCCTTAGAAATTCTAAACAAGAAGGGCAGAGAACTTTTGGATATTCCTTTACCCTTTTCATCATAACTTCTGATCACCTCTGTAGCAAAGGAACCAACAAAGAAATCTTTACTGAAAAGAGAATTTTAAATTTCATTATTCACATCCTCTTGGTAGGTTCTGAGAATATAGCCAAGGAAACCTCCTCAAAAAAGTACCAGATGCCATAGATCTGGAAGAATCATCAACTGAGCCATACACAAACTGAAAGCAGAGAGCAGCGACTAAATTATTTTGTTTCTTCTGTTGCACTAAAGTGGATTGCAGACCAAACATTCCTCATACTTTCAAAATTATTCAGAATAAACATTAACACGTGAGCCTGAAAATTCAAAATTCTGTAAATTCAAAATTGTAGAAACATGCACTATTTTCCAGTACCCATCCTCTGACAAATTTGAAAAGACATGTTAGTGCTGGGACCAAACATACTTCAGATAGCATTCTATCTTTCTCATGTGGAGTCTTGCCAGGATTATCACGAGAATCATAGATGCCATTCAAGGATCTTTCTTTTGTAGACCTGTTTGTGATAGTCCCAAGTTCAAAATGATGTCACTTCACAAGATCTTCCCATCTTTATCGGAAAGAGTAGGATAGGAATTAACTAACTGCTTAGCAGCAATAGGTTAATCTAAACAAAAGCTGCTAGGTCAAGATTGGGAAGAGCTTAAGAGTGAGGAATTTTATTCACTCTATCTGCCTTTTTTATGGGCAGCTGGGTAGCTATCTGAAATACAGGGAGACGCGCACATGTCTTCCAAAAATGACAGAAGTGGTGGAACTGGTGAAGGTTCAGGAAACTCCTGTAACAGCTCACAGACTTTTCTGAGGGACTGAGAAACCTCAGTTCACTCCCACTGAAAAGATTGGGACATTCTGGAAATAGTTTATAGAGAAATGATTTTTCAAAGAGAGAATCAGAAACTGAGCTCCCCTCGGAGTGAAAATCCTGTCTGTCCCTTCATCTTCCTGTCTAGATTCAGAATCTTGAATCTCTTCAGGAAAAGAGGTATTCTTCTTTCTTTTACAAGGAAGCACTTAAGACGGATTAATAACCTCAATAAAACCCTGAGCCAGACCGAATAAACTACTAATGTTTAAGGAAATTTGACGAGGCGATAAATGTTAAGTTTTCCGTTTCTTTCTTACGGAAAAGATAGGAACATCAGTGTTATAAATGCAAGAAGCTTCCCCAGGAATGGACACAACTGTCTGTCAAAACAAGGAATCCTTTTGTTTCCTCTCCCAGGACTGAAAAGAGTGGCTCTCCCTTGCCCACTGAGGAGACCCCAACAGCTGCAGTGGATGTGGCTAATCCCTGGTCCATTTTGCCTGGAGGTGCTACACCCAGGGGATTTGGGGTAAAAGATGAATGGTCAGAGATACTATAAATGGCAACAGCAGAGTCGACCACCTGCAGCTAAGGCAAATTGCTAGCCTGCTATGGTGGCAAAGAAGGGCTGGGAGAAGAACTGACTATGGGAACAACAGTTTGTGCCATGGTCAAGGAGAGAATGGTGCCACTTTCCAGGGAAAACAAGTGGCAAAAGCCAGTAAAAATTAAAAGTCTTTAAAATTCACTTTTTTTCATACAAAAACACAGCAAAATGAACTTTGCGGGGCTGGCAAAGTATTTTAAAGTAAAATAAACAATTTCTCCACAGAAAAAATGGTTTTCAAATACTATTAATTTTTAAACTGACAGGAAAAAAGTGTTGACGTTTAAAAGTACAATACATTCTTGTGACAGTCCATTAGAACATAAACTCCTAGCTTTAAAATAAGTTTTCTAATAGCTTTAAAATAACTTTTCTAAACAGGAAAGTGTTAACAATCAAACAATTTTTATAATGGAAGCTTTTTTTTTCCAGAAGGGAACTTATCTGCCCAGCAAAGGAACAGCACAAAACAACAGTTAATCCTCGAAAGCCTTAGAGCGTACTCTTCTGTGGCAGAAAGCTCTGAAGGGCTTGGCTCCAAAACCTGTCTTCTTAGTCAGCTCAGCACGAGCTGACTAGTGGTTTGAGCATACGGAAGGTGCCCTGAAGCTTTGGAAGCTGGCTGGCTGTTATAGCCTATGCAGGATACAACTTGTATAATCACAACAAACAGCAAAACAGCAGAACAGCAGAACCAGCAGATTATTCCAAAAATGACAATGGATTCAGTTCCACAATAAAATTTATTGCTTACCTTGTCTTAGCGCCTCGGCCATTACAGCCTTCAAAGAGTACAAATTTACCAAAAAAATACATTCCCCTATTTATACATCACCAGCAGTCATTTAATTAAGTAATCAATCAATTAAACATGCATTTTAAAATTTTAAAGTAAACTTCTCCAATTAATTTCTCTGTTCAAACCTCTTGGTGTCAGTGTATCAAATTTCAATATAAATACAGTTTCCTTATACAATAAAATATTTTTAATTAATCTTTCATCCCCTTTCCTGATCAACACTTCTTCCAGAATAGTAGCTTGTAATAGGTTAGCATCACTATTAAGTTTTTCCCCAAAATGAGATGCTATAGGACTTTCTAGTCTCCCCTTCTTAATATCTCTAATATGTTCCTGCAACCTAATTCTAAATTTCATTTTAGTTTCCCCAATATAGAAAAGGTTGCAGGGATATCTCAGGCAATAAATTACACCCACTGTATCACATGTAAAGTAATTATGTGGTTTAAATGTTTTTCCATTAATTCCAGGAAAACTCAGTTTAATATGAGAACATATATTGCAATTGTTACAAGGTATAGTACCCAAAGATACTAATGAGGTACAGGGACTAGCTACTGGTGCAATATCATAAGCTTTAACCAATTTGTCCCCCAAATTCTGCCCTCTCTTATAAGGCACATAGGGTAAATCAGAAACAATTCTATGTAGTAGTTCATCTATATGTAAGAATTTCCAATAATGCTTTATTAGTTCCCAGATCCTAGTACTTAAAGTATTATAAGTAGTCACAAAAAACATTTTATCTTTTTCAACCAAAGAATTAATATTACTAACATTAGTAAATATTTTTGTACTATTAGTGTCATGTTTGTTCAAATTATACTGTATTAGTTTATCAATAGATCCATAAATTAAATTCTCACTATATCCTCTCTGTAAAAACATGGATAGTGTTTGACTAATTTGTTTTTGTAAATCCATTTTATTATTACAGAGCCTAGACAATCTAATCATCTCTCCACAAGGTAAAGATTGTATAGTATGAGTCGGATGGCAACTAGTACCAAATAAGTACTGGTTGCCATCCTCAAATTTTCGATGGACTGTAGTTGCAATTGAGTCATCCTTCATTCCAGATAGATGAATGTCCAAGAAATTAACCTCTGTGCCACATTGCAAACCATCAAATTTAATATTATAAACATTCTCATTTAATTCTGAAAAAAATCTTGGTACCTCATTTAATCCCCCATCACAAACAAAAATCAAATCATCAATGTATCTAAAATAAAATAAAACACGTTGTACAAATACATTTCTATATATATAGTCCAACTCAAACCTAGCCATAAAGAGATTTGCATACATGGGGGCAAATGGTGCCCCCATGGCTGTACTTCTTAACTGATGATAAATAACTTCATCAAAAGGAAATTTAGAATTAGGTTGCAGGAACATATTAGAGATATTAAGAAGGGGAGACTAGAAAGTCCTATAGCATCTCATTTTGGGGAAAAACATAATAGTGATGCTAACCTATTACAAGCTACTATTCTGGAAGAAGTGTTTATCAGGAAAGGGTATGAAAGATTAATTAAAATATTTTATTGTATAAAGAAACTATATTTATAGTGAAATTTGATACACTGACACCAAGAGGTTTGAACAGAGAAATTAATTGGAGAAGTTTGCTTTAAAATTTTAAAATGCATGTTTAATTGATTGATTACTTAATTAAATGACTGCTGGTGATGTATAAATAGGGGAATGTGTTTTTCGGTAAATTTGTACTCTTTGAAGGCTGTAATGGCCAAGGCGCTAAGACAAGATAAGCAATACATTTTATTGTGGAACTGAATCCATTGTAATTTTTGGTATACCTTGTATAATGTAGGCTACTGCAGCAGTAATCAATATGAAGAATATGAGATGCTTAATCTCGGAAGCACAAAAGAAAAACAATAAACCTACTGAGCTATAACATGCAGTAATACTTGTACAGTAACAGTACTACTAGTAGTTGTAGTAATAACAACATTACTAGTACTTCTACTACTAATATTAATCATAATGCCCGGCTCCATAACATAGTTGGAAGGAGTCCTAACTATCATCCAACTACCCAGGTGCTGGAGGAGAAGGGTGAAGATGAGAAAGAAGTGAAGAGATGGATTCTATTCACCTCTCTCAGAGTGTGAAGGGGTGCACATGCTCTGGGTGGGAGGGAAGTAGCACAAGCAGCCATATGATCATCCATGGTGGAAGCTGGGGAGGGCCTTATGACTAGGGGTGGGGTTGCTTGCTGGAAACACCCTCATGGAAGTATATGGGCGGAGTGGTCAACTCACTGTACAGCTGCCTGTGGGCAACGTTATCTGCAAGTGTGCAGTACAGTAGGGCAAACCAAACAAACAAACAAAATCTTGAATCACCCATGATGCCTCTTAAAATTATGTCCCCTCTCGACCAACCCTCACCCTAGTGACAGGGAATGAATGAACCAACTGGTTCATCAGGGAAGGGTAACTGATAGGCAGCATGGGCAAAGGAAAAATAAATAAACAAATAATAATAATAATAATATGTATTTTCCTAGTCTTGAAATAGCTAATAGGTCTACCAAGTTTAATCATTTTAAAGTAACCATCAGAAGACAACATTGGAAGGTAGCTTATCAAAATCAATATTTGATCCTTGTCTCTCCACCTGGAAGACTGAAAAAGATGCAAATATTTACTAATAAAGATAATACCTATTTTTATTAAAATGTTCCCTTTATTAAAACACTCTCTGTTTTGACATACACTATATAAATACCTTGACTGGCAATAATGAAAATTACTAACCTAGTCCCTCATTTTAGGGCTTCTGATTCCAGACTGCCTACTGCATTAGATTCTAGAGTAAAATGGGGGGGGGGGGGCTAGAATATGACTGCTTGACTGGTTATCAGAAATGCCAGGCTAATAATCCCACATCTGACCTTTTTAATTTCAGCTACTAACTCTCCATAAACTTTATGTTTCAAAACTTGTTTACAGAAAACAATTAGTTGAAAATTTTGTTTATCTACCTTGGAATCTGCAACCTATACATTTGGTTACAAGAGTAGCGTAAAGATGGAGAAAGTACAGTAGTGTAGACTTACCATAAATGTAGATGTTCGAGTGTATTCACTGTTGCAGTCATCACATTTGGGTTATCTACCTGCAGGTAGCCCTCAGCTGGCCTGAATACCAGAGTCTTCAGATTTCTGCGTCAGATGCTTTGGCTTCTTCCATGACGTCAGGTCATCAGGGGTATAAAACATGCAGATGACACCATTACATCAGTTTTTCTTGCCCCAGATGTCAGGTGCCCCCACAATAGAAAGCAATTATATGGTATGGTACACCCCCAGGAAAAAGCAAACACACATGCTATAATATATGCCAAACAAGAAGGAAAGGTAGAGCCAAGAGAAGTCAAGGGGCTGGGGGGAGGGTAACCAGGACTGCAACAGTGAATACACTCTAACATCTACATTTATGGTAAGTGTAACAACTGTACTATGTTCTTCGTGTTTCACTGTTGCAGTCATCACATTTGGGTTGATTCCCAAAGCTAAGGAAGGGTGGAGGTAGTTAAAGAGCATTAGGGCCAGCCATTAGGCCCTGTAAGACTGCTGTGGCAAATCCAGTTCTGGATTTAAAAAAGATAGGCAGGTGGTAATGCTTGGTGAAGGTGTGTACAGAGCTCCAGGTAGCAGCTTCCAGGATGTCCCTGGTAGGGACTCCTCTGAGAAATGCTGTAGAGGTCGATGCAGCCCCGGTGGAATGTGATCTTATCCCCTGTGGGGTAGGTTTTCCCACAGTGCTTGTAGCAGAAATGAATACAATAGGCTATCCATTTGGAAATGGTTTGCTTTGAAATGGCCTTCCCCTCTGCCCCTGCAGCAAAGCTAACTAGCAGCTGGTCAGATTTTCTGAGAGGCTTAGTCCTGTCCAAATAGAATCTAAGTTGTCTGTGCACATCCAGAGAATGCAGTATCTGTTCCCCTTTATTTTGAGGATTAGGGGAAAAAGTAGGCAAATGAATGGACTGGTTAAGGGCCACACTAGACACCACCTTGGGCATAAAGTATGGATTTGTCCTGAGGGAAACCCTGTCCGCATGGAAGATGATGAAGGGTTCCACTGCTATGAGGGCCTGTAATTCAGACAATCTTCTTGCTGTAGTGATGGCTAGAAGTAAGGCTGTTTTCCAAGAAAGGAATTTCAACTCTGCTGTAGCAGCTGGTTCAAAGGGGGGGAAGAGTGAGCTTTTCCAATACGAAGGTAAGGTCCCAGGCTGGAGTGGGGAGCTCTCCTGGGGGGGGGGGTCCTTAAATTTTTGGCCCCTCTAAGGAATTGTTTTAGCAAGGGGTGAGATAAGAGGGGTTGCTCAGTATTATAATGTGCTGAAATGGCAGAGGCATGACTCTTAACTGAAGAGAAGGATATGCCCTTGTGGAGCATTTCTGTTAAATAATCTAGAATATGAGGTAAACTGGGCACCGTGGTGCCCATCCCCTGAACCTGGCTCCAGGAACAGTATCTTTTCCATTTTTCAGAATAGGATTTTCTAGTACTAGGCCTCCTTGCCTCAAGAATGACATCCAGCACCTGCTTACTGAGGGTTGCTAGAGAAGAGCTCATGGAATTAGCCAGGCTGCAAGGTTCAGGGTTTAAAGCTGAGGGTGCAGAATCTGGCCCTCCTGCTGAGACAGCAGGGATGGGGTCAGAGGCAGGTTTCATGGTTGCAGCAGTGTCAGACTGCACAAAAGGTGGTACCAGTGCTGGTGTGGCCAGTCTGGTGCAATCAGTATTGTCCTTGGCTTGTCCTGTTTGATCTTTAGTAGAACCTTCGAGAGGAGAGGCAGAGGGGGAAAGGCATAAACAGAGAGACTTTCCCAAGTAAAGGACAGGGCATCCACTTTCTAAGCTTGACTGTGGGAAGTTCTGGTGCAGAATTTGTTCAATTGGTAGTTCTGAGGGGAGGCAAACAGGTCTTTCTCTGGAGTCCCCCATTTGTTCCTCAAGAGCTTGAATATTTTGGGTTCTAGTTTCCATTCGTGTGGGTTCATGAGATTTCTGCTTAAGTCGTCTGCCAGTGAATTGCGTTTGCCTGGCAGGAATTGAGCTTTTAGGTGCACTTGGTAGCTAGCTCAAGCCTGTGTTCCACAGAGCCATGGCTAGTCTGCAGAGAGGGTAGGAGTGGGTTCCCCCCTGCTTGTTTATGTACCACATAACTGTGATGTTGTCTGTCTTTATCAATAGCTGTCCTGGAAGAATACGGTCTTTGAAGGCTGTCCGAGCATTCTGTACAGCTAACATTTCTTTTTGATTGATATACAGGTGTATTTGTTTTGGGTTCCATTTGCCCTGAATGCACTTCCCTGGCATGCGAGCCCCCATGCATAGTCTGATGAGTCTGTTGTTAGGGTTTAGGCGACAGGGGGTAGAGTGAAAGGGAGTCCCTTGATGTGGTAGCAGGTCTCTGCCCACTAAAGGAATGATAGGAATCATTGTTTCCATGTCCTGAGAATGTTGACACCATAGACTTTTTAGATACCATTGGAGTTTCCTCATATGCAGTCTTGCATATGGAATTAGCAGAATGCAAGCGACCATGAACCCCAGAGCTTGCAGTATTTTCCTTGCATGTAGCTGGGTTTTTGTGGCCAATAGTTTGAAGTAGGTTGTCAAATTAAACTTGTTTCTCCGGAGTGAGGAATGCCATCTGGGAAGTTGTGTTCAAGCTTGCTCTCAGGAATACAATCTGTTGGCAGGGGACTAGGTGTGATTTATTTTCATTGATGGTATACCCCAGTGAGGTTAGAAGTTTCTTTACAAATGCCAGGTGTTGTAATAACAAGTCCTGGCTTTCTGCCTGAATCAGATAATCATCCAAGTATGGGTAAATCTGAATATTTCTCTGCCTGAAAAATACAATAGCTGGAGCTAGACACTGTGAACACCCTGGGCGAAGTAGATAAGCCAAAGGGAAGTGCAGAGAACTTAAAGTGCATGGAGCCCGCCCTGAAACGTAGGTATTGACTGCAGGATTCTCTTACTGGGATGTGCAGGTAAGCTTCCTTTAAGACTAGGGTTGCCAGAAAGGCATCCTTGGCTAGCATAGGAAGAAGCTGTTGAAGAGTTAGCATTTTGAATTTTGGAACCACCAAAAAGATGTTGAGAATAGAGAGGTCCAGGATAGGACGCCAGGAGTTTTCTTTTCTGGGTACCAGGAAAAGTCTTGAATAAAAACCTTGTCCCCTTTGTTTTGCTGGGACAGGTTGAATAGCCCTGATACTGAGGAGAGAGAGAACCTGCTGTTGGGCCTCCGCCCACTGATTTGGGGGGAGGTCTGGCCAACCACTTGGGGTTGGTAGTGTGTGGAAGTGGAATCTGTATCCTCAGGAAACTATGTCCAAAACCCATTTGTCCTGGGTAATGAGTTCCCAGTTTTTTGCATGCAGGGCGAGCTTTCCTCCTAAGGGAGCAAGTAGCTGAGCTGGGCTTGGGAGGGTTAAGGTTAAGTCATTGTGCCATTTTTCTGTAGGGGGGTGGCTTACTACTCCCTGCTTTGGAAGTGGGAGACCCCCACTGCTTAGATCTGTGCATAGCCTGAGACTGAAGGCTTGGTGGTCTGCTGTTCCTGGGTTTGGACTGAGAAGGCCTGGAAGGGACTGGAAAGGCCCAGTTCTTTGAAGGCCAATGCCTACTGAATCTGGGATGCTGTACTTGTAAGAAATCTTTAACAGTTTGCATAGATTCAGCTTTTTCCTCCATCCTCCTGAGGACTTCTTCTGCTCTGTTGCCAAAAAGGAGGTCTTGGTTTAAGGGTGCATCCAGTAATTTAGCTTTAACATGATCTGGCAGGTTTTGTTCCTTAAGCCAAGCATGCCTTCTAAGTACAGACCCAGTGACAGCAGCCCTTCAAGATGCTTCTAAAGCATCAAAACCACATTGCAAAGTATGTTTACCAACTTGTTCAGCAGAATGTATTAAAATCTTGCAACTCTTTGTGTGCAGCGCTGTCTGGAATCAACATAATTTTCTGTTTAAGTAGTCCCATAATATGCTGCTGAGCAGTGGTGGTGCTGTGGTAGCGTTGTCGCCTCACAGTAAGACGCTGTCCGGTTCGATTCTCACTAGAGAGTCTTCTGCGTGGAGACATGCGTGAATGGGCATACCTTCGTTGAAGGTTGTGCATCAAGGGCTGGCAACTCGGCACGTGAAAATCAACTGCCAATCATTAGCGGACCGGAATTCCACTGTGGCGACCCCTAACCGGGAAAAGCCGAAAGAGACAACAACAACTTTAACATATGAAACTGGCAATTTAAAGCCCTTATGGTCAAAGTAGTAGAAGTGTATACCTTCTTACCCCATCTGTCTAAGGCTCTAGAGTCCCTATCAGAAGGGGTAGGATTTTTGGCAGCAGTAGCCTTAACGCCTTTTGGTCTTGAGAAATGGTCTCTGGATCCGCAGTAGGATTCTTGAAGCGAACCTTGTGAGAGTCAGGAAAACTCTGTAGTATCTGTCAGGTTTCCTGTGAGCTGGAGGCAAAGTCTCTGGGGTAAAGCTAGATTCCAAGAAAACATCATCTACAATAGCCAGAGCAGGAGGGATAGCTAGAGGCCTGTGTTGAGGCAGGAGTAAAAATTCCCCAAGTCTCTTTTTGGACTCAGAATAGTCCTGGCTTTCCCAGCAGAAATGCACACTAAGGGTATGCAAGGTTTAACCAAAAGAAAAATCTTCTGGAGGGGAAGCAGAGGGAATGGAATCCTTTGCATCAGAATCCTCATAAGTAGATAAGGGCAAATCCTGGTAATCAGAAGGAGCAGAGATATCAGATTCCTGATCAGAAGAATCAGAAAGAAATTCAGTTCTAGGTCTCTTAGAGAGGGAAGGCTGGCTTCCCCAAATTACAGTAATAAGGTCTTCATCCATTCTAAGCATTTGTTTTTGAGGCATATGGGCCCCAAGTATACGGTTTGGTCGTTGGTTTTCTAGGCGTAGTGTGAGTTTTAGGCCTGAGGAAACTGGAACGTCTAGATGGAAACAAAGCCATCGGTTTAATATGAAAGTCTGTAGGCCTGAATACACCCTCAGAAGCCAATGCCTGCACAGCGGCACCGGACCCATCCAAGGCAGAGACATCCGCAGGTTCCATAGTTGAAGAAGCATGTCGCGGCATTCCGGACTCCAAATGGGTCTCAGTAGAGGCCTGCGAATCTGTAGTAGCTGGTATCAGGGGCTGCGAAAGCACCTCACTGAGTACCATCGGACTGGCGACTAGCTTAATGGAAGCGTTGGCGGCAGTTTTGGACCTATGCAGTCTGTCTCTGTCTTTATCCTTACGTTTTTTTCAGAAGATCGGTAGTTGGATGGCTTAACAAAGCCATTTTGGAGTATGGAGATCGAGAACGAAAGTAATTAGCTACAAAAATAGCCCAACGATGAATAGTTTGGATGTTGAACAAGGCACAAAACTGACAGCAAGGAACGTCGTGGTCTGGGCCTAAACAGGTGATGCAGTAAGAATGAAAATCTCTATGAGGTATTTGCTTTCCACAGGCGAGACAATTGTTAATTTTTTCTGACATCGGTTAAAGCAAGAAAAAAGATCCCCAACGGGGTACTTATCTTTTTTGAAGACTTCGGGTCTGAAACTCGAAAAAGAAAATTTCAGGTGTCGGCCGACCGACACTTGCGAACTGCTTCTGCTTCGGGCACCACATGGCAAGAAAGACTGATGTAATGGTGTCGGCTGGATGTTTTATACCCCTGACGTCATGGAAGAAGCGACAGCATCCGACGCAGAAATCCGATGACTCTGCTATTCAGGCTGGCTGAGGGCTACCTGCAGGCAGATAACCTAAATGTGATGACTGCAACAGTGAAACACGAAGAACAAATGTAACTTTTAAACTCATGAGATGTCACAAATGATAATACATTAATAGTTGGAGATGTGTTCTGAAAAAAAAAAGAATCAGATCACCAAAGTTCCTAGCAAAAAGTATATTTATACATAATAAATCAGTAAAAATGGCAGTAGGACATATTAGGCAATAAAATCTATCATCCATCAATAAATGTATATAAATAAGACACAATTCATTAATCTACAGAGGTAGACAAGAATGAACATTAAGATGATTTCCTTCTCCATCCCCTCCACATCTTGTGCAGTTTCTTCATACTGTATGACACAGTTTTAATTAAACCTAAGTAAAAAAATAAAACAAAACAAAAAAAACATTAAATTACAAACCAGAACAGACAATGTTACTATTTTGCAATAAACATTTAACCTGTATTTATTTAATCTGTAAATAGGCAAGCTCAGCCAGGTCTTTCTGTCTCTCTTTTTTTATTTTTATTCTCTTATATTTACATGTTTTGATACATTTTAAGAAATAGCAAGCTAAAGCATAATCCACTGGTGTTGAAAAATTATGGTGATACAGAAGAAAATAAAAAAAAATGTTCAGTTGTCGAGGCACAATCTAAAACATCCGAAAATTAGTATATGCAGCATTTATTTGCATGCATTTAAATATAGTGACCTGTCTTAACAGTCATTTCCAGTGTTGAACTGCATACTGGATTACAGTGTTCTCTTCTGGTATTAGAGGATTAACAATCATGCGCCATTCATGTATAAATATGTCTGTTTTGTAAACAATCCAGCCATACTTACATTAAAACAAAACTAACTTCAAACTCAAAATGGCTCACTTTGAAAAGCTGGATGAATAACCCTACAAAGTCCAAGGCTATACAAATGTCAGCCTGCCTCTAAATAAGAATGTGAATGAGCAAAGAAAGATAGAACTGAAGTACTGACAGAAACCCTAGACACTGTCCCTTAATTCAAATGTTTAGGTGCCATAGTCAACCCAAGTTACAGCACCAGATGCTACTCCAAATTCATAACGCAAAGGATAGAGCCATATCATCAAAGGGATCACTGGTATGAAAAGAAAGGAAGGAATCTTAATTGTTTATTATACGGACATAAACACTATCTCACTGAAAGCACAAGGAAACCCACTGCATCAACCTACTTACTACCATCTCTCCTTTATGCCTCCCCCATCCTTACTAACCTTCACAGCAATCAAAAACAAAACTGGACAGGTATTACAACAAAGCTGCTAGATTTGTCACCAGTGCATAACTTTAGAACTACAACAGCTAGAGCTCCCACAATATGTCACATACTCATGACTACATATTGCCCATAATCTAATATATAAAGCAGAAAACTCTCCAGCACTACAAAACACCATAACATATTGCCCAGTCAGGGAACTATGCTCTCAAAGTAAATCACTTTTGCTCAACACCAAAAATAATAATACTGCTGGTATCTCACTCTACTCCTGCGATGTCCCCAAACTGTGGATCTGTCTACAAATACACAAAGTAAATAAATGTTTTCAAAAATCAACTTAAATAATACATAAATAACTCCTGACTATCCACCTGTTCAATCCAAGGCTAATACATTAACTGTAAACACAAAAACGTTTTATTTACTACTTAATTATTTCACTGCATCCTAATGCTACTACATATAATAATTCCCCCTTTTATACCATTTCACACTCTTGAAAAGCTTATCCAAGTCCTAATTGACTGCTATAACTCTCTCCATTTAACCATAGCTATCTAAACTACTTTCTCTTTTTCTACCTCAACTTGACCTTTGGTCTTAAATCAAAGTACCCGATTTTATTACTCACAAATATCTACTAGTGCATTGTAAAGTAACTTAAGTTAGTCTAATGTGCACCAACGTAGGTACATCACAACACTGCAGGATTTGATTTACATTCATATACTGCATTTAAAAAAGTGTCTATATTATATGCTTGAAGAGACTTTCTTCGAACATATAATCATCGATACCTAAAGAGCGAATGCTCTAAAGCGCGAATGGCCACGTCCTCAAATTTTTTCCTCGGCAAAAACTTCACGGAGACGTACACAAAAAACACAAACTTCAAAACTTTAATCAAGTGCAGGGCTTCACCCCCACACCCCTCCTAACTAAATATACCAACTTCGAGATCGCTCTATGTTGGGGAAAAGGGCAATTCCCGATAATGGGCAAATTAATTTTTTCCCAAGGAAAAAATTTGATGATGTGGCCGTTTGCGCTTTAGAGCGTTCACTCTTTAGGTGTCGATGATTATATGTTCGAAGTAGAGTCTCTTTGAGCATATAATATAGACCCAGAAAAAATTGTTTAACTCTATGCCTCTGTACTGCAGTTATCCTACGTGAATTTTACTCTCTGTGTTAAAGTATGACATTGAATAATATGTGTAGAGCTTTTCTCCCTGGGCTTCTTCTGAATTTAGTTTTTTTTTAGTCAGACTTTCCTGTCAACCATCAAACAAACAAAATAAATAAACAAACAAACAAACAACATTAAGACTGAAAAGCAAATGTTGACTGGGATTCACTGACAAGTAATATAGTACAGCAGTGATTAGCACGTGTAACGGCCATGTGCAATGTGTATGCAATGCCGAGACAATGCATAATGCATGTATTTATAGCTGTGAACCACCCTGTAAAGCGGACTTTTGTACATTAGTTCTGTGTGCTACCAATTTATCACGTGTCAGTGAAGATCTCAAGGTCAATAGGTTACTGACTTCACAGGTAAAGACAAGTTGTGGTAGACGTTTTAGAAATAATTACAGAGCCCATACAGATCTGAGCAACAGTAATGCATATTCCTTTGTTTGGTGTGTATGTTTTTTTTTTTGGGTGGGGGGGGGGACTACTACTTTCTTTCAAATGGACTTCCTGAGTAGGATCAGGTACTAGCAAATATAAAAAGTTGTACAGACACAGAAGTAAACAGCTTAAGCACAAAATATAAAAAAATACTAAGATGACACTAAGAGCTCATTCATGTACTTCCTTTGATTGATCAATGCTCTCACAGAGCTGTTAAAAAGAAGTTATGTACTCACCATAACGTTCCATCTGAGTAGGTACTTCATTTGTCTGCAACCTGTGGGTATCGGATCCGACTTCGGATCCGAGCCGGTAGCTTACCAAGCTCTAAGATCCGAGCTCCTAGCTCCTCCCCCTACCCATAATCCCCTGCTACCAACCACATTACATCAGATCGTTTTTGTTTGCCTTACCAACCTGGAAACACGAAAAATCAACTGCAAAGGTGATCAGAAAATCCCGAAAGGTTCGAGGGATGGCAGGGGGGGTCGGTTGCAGACAAATGAAGTACCTACTCAGATGGAACATTATGGTGAGTACATAACTTCTTTATCTGAAGTAGTTACTTCATTTGCTCTGCAACCTGTGGGACAGAGTCCCCAGCTACCTTATAAGAACCTGGGTGGTCCTTACGGAAGGATATTCCGAAGCACCGCGGAGTCAAAAGAAGCCCTACTTCTCGAAATCACATCTAATTTATAATGAGAAATGAACATATGAGAAGAGGACCAAGTAGCTGCTGAACATATGTCGTCCACTGGAACCCTAGACCAGAAGGCTGTTGAAGTGGCTACAGATCTTGTAGAATGAGCACGGATACTAACCGGGGCTGGTTTGCCAGACGATATATACCCCTGAATAATACACTGACGAATCCAATTTGCTACAGTGACTTTGGAAATGGCTTTACCCATGGCTGATTTTGCATACGAGACAAATAACTGGTCTGACTTGCGAAACTCTCTAGTCCTATGCAAGTAGAAACGCAGCTGTCTGTGTACATCCAATTTGTGTAATGTGTATTCTCCCTTGTTCTGAAATGTGGGAAAAAACACTGGTAGATTTATCGATTGATTTATATTTGCTTCTGAAGCAACCTTAGGCAAGAAAGACGGGTTAGTCCTGAGGGACACTCTATCTTTGTGAAAGATAAGGTAAGGAGGCTTCATACACAAGGCTTGTAATTCTGAAACCCTTTTGGCCGAAGTAATAGCCACTAAGAAGGCTGTTTTCCATGACAAGAACTTCAACGGAATTGAGGCCGCAGGTTCGAAAGGTGGGCTCGTTAAGGCTTGCAAGATTAGAGTGAGGTCCCATGGGGGAACCACAGACTTTATCAGTGGATTTAAAAGGAAGATGCCTCGTAAGAAGGTTTTGCACAACTTTGTAGATGCTACGGAACCTATGCCATCACCCACATGAAAATGGGAGATGGCCGCCAATTGCACCTTAACCGTAGAAGCGCTTGCTCCCTGTCGAAAGATTAACGAGAGGAAGTCCAGCATGGTCGGGATAGGGACAGTAAATGGGTCCAAGCCCTTATCTTCGGGCCAAATGGAAAAACGTTTCCATTTACTGTTGTAAAGTTTTCTGGTAGACTGAGGTTGACCAGGTTTGGTGTTGGGCAATCCGCGGGATGAGAAATCAGTTCTGGACTGGGATCCAGAATCCACGGAGGAGCCACACTGTGACACCGCAGAAAGGGGAACCAGATCTGCCGAGGCCAGAATGGGGCTATGAGGATAACTCTGCTCCCCAACCGACAGGCTTTCTGAATGAACTTCATCATGAGAGGAAGGGGAGGATAAGCATAAAGGAGCCCGGGAGGCCAAGCATGGACCAGAGCGTCTCTGGGGTGAATTATTGCGAAGTACTCGCTGCATTTTGTGTTTAAAGGAGAAGCAAAAAGATTGCAGCAAGGCTGACCCCATTTGTGGAAGATCTGTTTCGCAACAGATGGAATCAGAGACCACTTGTACGGAGTGAAAAGCACCCGACTTAGCTTGTCCGCTAATATGTTGGATCGTCCCGGGATGTGCGTTGCTACCAGAAAACGGTTGGTGGAGATCGCCCATTCCCAAACTCTCATGGCCTCTTGACACAGGGGGTAGGATCTGGTTCCTCCCAGGTTGTTTATATACCAGACTACAGACATGTTGTCTGTCTGGATTGCAATTAGTACCCAGGGGAAGAAGGTCGTGGAGAGCTTGCAACGCCAAAAGCACCGCCCTCATCTCTAGGACATTGATATGTAATGTGGTCTCTAGGGGAGTCCATGTGCCTTGAACGGATCTGCCTGAACAATGCCCCCCCACCTGAGGCGAGAAGCAACTGTGGTCAACGTGGCTTCGACCGGGGGGATCACAAAGGGCCTCCCTTCTCTGAGTTTCCGCGCATGCAACCACCAAAGAAGGGAGTCCCTGCAAACTCTGCTCAGCAGTATGGGCGTGTTCAATGGGTGGAGCAAGAGGGACCATTGGACTTGAAGGGTCCATTGCAATATTTGAATTCGCAGGCAGGCAAGGAGGGAAAGACCGATCGCTGCTGCCATAGACCCTAGTGCCCTCAGGACTAACTCTGCTGGAGAAGAAGGATTCCGGAGAAGGGCTAACACCTGATAAGACAAGCTGTTCAGTCTGACTGATGTTAGAGCAGCTCGATAGATTCGAGTATCCAACCTGGCCCCTATGAATTCTAGGGCTTGAGTGGGGCACAGGCAGGACTTCTGCAGGTTTACTGAAATGCCTAGGTTGTGTGCTAGAATCAGTGCGTAATCTCTCGCTACAGAGAGCTGATGCCTGTTGGTCGCGGTAAGGAGCCAGTCGTCTAGGTACAGGAAGACCTGAATGCCCTGAAGTCTCAGGTGGGCAGCAACCACTGCCATGACTTTGGTGAACACTCTGGGGACTGAAGTGAGGCCGAATGGAAGACCCTGAATTGATAATGACTGACTCCGAGCCGGAAGCGGAGAAACCTCCTGGATCGTTTGTCCATTAAGATGTGGTAGTATGCATCCTTGAGGTCTATGGAGCACATCCAGTCGTTCTCCCTCAAAAGGGGGAGGATAGATTGGAGAGTGACCATCCGGAACTTTTCCTTGGGTATAAACAGGTTCAGAGCGGAAAGGTCTAAGATGGGTCTGAGGTCCCCCGTTTTCTTTGGCACCAAAAAGAACCTTGAGTAATAACCCAATCCAGACTGATCTGGGGGGACGGGCTGGATGGCTCTTTTTCTTAGCAGCTTCAAAATCTCTGAAGCCGCCGCCTCCCTCTGATCGGGTGGGACATCGGGGAGGTGTCTGGTTTTGGGGGGAAGATTTAGGAAAGGAATGAAGTAACCTCTGGAAATGATATGGAGCACCCATCGATCTGTTGTAAGGGACTCCCAGTTTGACAGGTGCTCCGTCAACCGCCCCCCGACTGCCTCTAGAGAGGGACAGTCGGGCAAGCCCTCAGGGCTGTTGCGGGGGTCTGTCCGAGAAAGGTTCTCTAGACCCAAAATTACGTGGCCCCCCTCTGCCTCTGGGCCGGCGTCCACCTTGTCCTCCTCTGCCTCTAGAGGATGAGTGGTCCGCAGCTGGATGGGATTGCTGAGACTTGCGGAACCACAGCTTCTTTTGTCCCCTCTGATTCTTTTGTCCCCTCTGATTCCGGGAGAAGGACCTTTGGGGACTAGAGAAGTGGACTCCGACGGCAGACAGCGTCTTCCTGTCCTTTTCGCTTTGGACCAGCGTATTGCGAACGGTCTTGCCGAAAAGAGCAGAACCGTCAAAGGGGGCATTCACGAAGGACGCCTTGAAGGGATCCGCGAAGTCGCAAAGATGGAGCCAGGCATGACGTCGTAAGACGACCCCTGCTCCGCTGGCTCTAGCGGCTCCCTCCGAAGCATGAGAGAGGAGCCGCATAGATGTATTGGAGATGGATTTCAGAGTGGCCATTCGTGTCGTAAACACATTCCTGTCTCCAACCGACATGGACTCTGGGGGGGCTGCAGCGTATTCCTTGATCAAGTCTCGCTGTAGCCTGATGGTATGTGCCATATAGTTCAGCGCCCTTATAGAAAAAGTCGCTGAAGCAAACATCCGCTTCCCAATCCGGTCCAACGCTCGAGATTCTTTATCTGGCGGGTGGACCAGAGAACTCTCCTGAGCGAGTTCTTTCTTGGTGGCTGCCGCCACCAACATGGCATCAACAGGGGATCCTTTGGCCCATGATTGCCTATCTGTGGGGGGGCTTAGTATTTTGTCGGGACGCCTAGGAATTGGCTCCATGGTGTCGGGCTCCTTCCACGCCCTGGTGGTAATTAAGTCCACCAGGGGGTCGGCCGGAGGGGACACCCAGGAAGTAGATGGGCCTGCCTCAAACGCCTCCAGGAACATGGATTCATCAAGGGAAGGTTTTTGGGCAGACCACCCCCCTCTAATACGCAACATTTCCATGATGTCTCCAGAGGAGACATCTTCAGGGGGTGACCTTGGGGAACCCTCCCTATCATCTAAGTCCGTGTCAGTGGTAACGGACTCGGGGGAGTCCAGGTGCCTCCTTTTACACTGACGTTTCCTAGGAACCTCCTCGGTGGGGCTATCCGAAGAGGGCTCATCCACGGGTTGTTGTTCCTCAACAGGAACTAGCTGGAGGGCTTGGGCAGGCTGTCCCGATGGTCGGATGATGGAAGACAAACCCTCATACAGTGGGGGTACGGGTGGATCCGAAGCCCGAACCGGGGATCTGGAGGATCTCGACAGTACCCTCTCCACTACCTCAAAAGCCGAAGGAGAATCACCCTCACCAGCCACTGAGAGCAATCTCCTCGGCTCCGAGGAAGGGATCGGGGTCGGAGCCGAAGCAGTCGGCGCCGTGAGAGGTGCGCTCCGAAGCCAACAGCTCTGAAGATACAACAACTCCCTCAGATCCGATGCTCAGCCCTCGGCCCCGAGAGCTCGGATCCGACAAGCTCGAGGGCATAGTCGGCGTCGAAGAGACCAGTGCTATCGGCGCCGACAATTCCCTGGGTCCGAATGGGCACTGATCCGATGACTCCGAGATCCGAAAATGGGTCGGAGAAGGAGTGATCGGGGCAAACATGGGGGCCGTGCTCCCTCCCAGAGGGGGGGGAGGCAAGAGCACCCCCATCTGCATTTGGGTCTGTAAGAACCGACGCATCATCCGATCCATATCCGCTTCGGAGATGCTTTTTGTTGACCTGGAAGAGGTAGTCGAGGAGGGCCGGGAGGGCCACCTCGACGACCTCGAGGGAGACCGATCTTCCTCCTCCGGCTCCGGCGAGAAGCTAGGCGAACGGAGCTGAGAGGAGAAGGATCCGGAGACCCCCGAAGGAGACTTAGTTACTTTTGCTGGCGGAGCCGAGGGGTGAGACTCGGCCCGCCTTTTATGGGATCTATGTCCCTCCTTATCCTTGTGCCTCTTCTCTTTAGTTGAGGAGGCACTAGTTTCCCCAGAGCTCAAACCTGAAGTGGGAGGTTGAGTCCCGGGTTGAGCTGAGGGAACAGAGGGTGCCGAGGCCGCTGAGGAAGCCGGAGCCCAAACGGGAGAGGAAGAAGAAGCTGACTCCTGGGGGAGCTTTCCCGCCAGGATCAGCTTGTTTTTCCTATCCCGAAGTGCCCGGGGGTTAAAGGCCGCACAGATCTGGCAGGCCTCTGAGAGATGGGCTGCCCCCAGGCACAAAACGCACTGAGTGTGGCCATCAGCTGGAGAAAGCTTGTGGCCACACTCAGTACATTTGGAAAAAATGGCCTTAGGCCCTTCCGCCATGTTAAAGCACTCACACACACACCCAAACGCTAAGGGGGGAGGGGGAGTGACAAAGAAAAACTAATTAACTGTACCAGTAAAAATTAAAACTAACACTAAAAAGGGGTAGAAAGGTTTACTACCACACACACACGATTTTGAAACTTTTTTGGTGAACTTAAGACAGAAACGATCTCACCCAGCCAGGAGCTCTTCAAAGGGAAAGCTTCTTCAGCCGCGGCAAAAAACGATCTGGGGTAATTTGGTTGGTAGCAGGGGATTATGGGTAGGGGGGAGGAGCTAGGAGCTCGGATCTTGGTAAGCTGCCGGCTCGGATCCGAAGTCGGATCCGCTACCCACAGGTTGCAAAGCAAATGAAGTAACTACTTCAGATTATAAGATAGGCAACATTTATGCACCCTATACCTGTCTGAGAATCACTACAGCAGTATATTCAAAAGATTTTCACTTAAATGTTTTAAATATATCAACAGAAATATTGCATTCATTTGTCTAGATACAATAATCAACAATGTCACATTTCACATTTTTTTATATCCTTTCCACAAGAGCATTGCAGTGATAGTGCCCATAAAATGCCCACATCTTTTTGCAAATAACAGCAAATTCAAATCCTGTATAAACACTTACCTTATTCATAAAGGAGCCCTTCTGCACACATTTAAAGGGATGCTATCAGATCTTAGCATACTTAAATTGTGTGTCACTGTTCAAATTCCTTCTATGAAATGGGTGCCCTACAGCAACTGCCTTTGTCACTGTGAAGTCCCAAATGTGGACTAACTATGAATGACAACTAACAATTGTCAAACTGTCTGGAAGCTAATGCTCTGATCAGAGTACAACCCTGAAACCCAAACATATCGTAAAGTGAATAAACCCAAACATAGTGTAAAGTACATTGTTTTCCAAATCTTACAAAGAACCATACATTTCCATTCACCTTCTGTAGCATAACTCTGATGTCTTGTTTACTTGGGCACTTTATTCAAACAACAGTTTAACACAGTTACAGTTTGCTCAGACAAGCAATGTAAACAATGTAACCATTACTTGTAAGCTTCTATCCTTAAATACCACCTGAAAAACAATGAAGTATCTGCAAATATTGTGTATTGTAACTTTCCAGATGGACCACCACTCAATCAATATGCATACTCTGACCGCAAAGAGGTACTATCATGCCACAGCTGTTAGCAATTACTGCAAAGGGCTGTGGTGGTGCAGTGGTTAGAGTTGTCGCCTCACAGCAAGAGGTGTTTCGGTTCGATTCTTGGCTGGAGCACCTTCTGTGTGGAGTCTGCATGTCCTCCCCGTGGTCGAGTGACATTTAAAGACATGCAGGTAGGTACGTGCGTGAATGGGTGTGCCTTCATTGAAGGTTGGGTGTCAGGCTGGCACCTCTGTACTGTAAAAATCTACTGCCAATCGTAAGCAGACCGGCGTTCCGCTGTGGCGACCCCTAACCAGGAAAAGCCAAAAGACATTACTATAAGATCTAGCGTCAAGTAAATCTATTTACCACAAGGTGGGGCTTAGATAAATTAGATGCTGGTGAGCAGAGACCTAAAGGTCTGTATCAAAATCTACTCCACTCCCACTACCTTTCTACTACATGAAGTACATCAGACTTGGTAGAACCAGATACAGTCCGCAGAACACTCTGTAATTGAAGAGTAAT
Source organism: Protopterus annectens (assembly GCF_019279795.1). NCBI lineage: Eukaryota > Metazoa > Chordata > Ceratodontiformes > Protopteridae > Protopterus > Protopterus annectens. The sequence continues at coordinate 1,527,954,500 of NC_056739.1, forward strand.
TTTTTGCAGTAAAATACTTAGCAGCTGCATCCTCCATAGGCTTAAGGAAATCATAAAAGACAGCAGGAAGCACAATTTAACCTTATCAAATAAAGCACATGCACCACATATACACCTGGCACTATGGCCAGTTTCTGCACATATGGAACAAAAATACAGCATGCCTAGACAAAACACTCCCTGTTCACTTCCCAAAAATCATTACATTAAGCAAGTGTTCAGTATGGTCATTCAACACATATAGACACCCACCTCCTAAGCTGCAATCCAGAAACTGACCCTATCAAAGTTTTTTGAGGTCTAGCTTTAGTGCATTGAATTTTAATTAACAAACTGAAGCTTACCATTTTGTTGAAGCAAAGATAATCAGATGGCTCACTTCAGCCAAAAAAATATAACAAAATTCTAACCTGCTACAAGGATGTCAGTAACAAAATTCTAACCTGCTATAAGGATGGCAGTCTGAATATCTCTGTATCTCAAGTTGCAGTGACTTCAAAGCTAATTAATACAGTTAGAGGACGAAGGGATGCAACCCACTACATAGGGTACAGAAGTGCTTATTTGTTAATACTTGTTTTCTGTTCTGATTAAACGTGCTTTGCAACCACTATTTTTCAGTTGGAAATCACATGACCAAGTTTAGAGTCTTGACATCACCAGTATCAAAGTTGGATAAAGCCTTGAGTATGGCTCCCATGACTTGAGTCTGATTATCTGTGATGGTGCCTGCTGCCACAGACATAGGAGGATAGGCATGCTCATCCAAGGAGTGGAAGGGTGGAACAGGGATACAAACTGCCAAAACCCCTTACAGGAAGGGCAGTAGTAAAGTCATTGCCCAGGAAGGAGCGGAGGAGAGGTGAGCTTTTGGCTCATAAAGCCACCAACTGGGGAAACAGGACAGTTCGACCCCGGACATACAATTTCAGGTTTAAAATTATATTTATTGTCTATGGAAGTACTTAGTGGACAGTTTGACCCCAGATATATTTTAATAAGTACATTTTAAATAAACTGATACTTTTTCTTTGTAAATATATTTTATTTTTATATTGTTGTTTTTATTTTATTTAATCATTTCATTAAGTAATAGTAGTCTCATTACATGTGCATTTTTTTTACCGTTTATTGTTCTATAACTGCTGTCTGCTCATGTTTGCGAATGCATTTTCTGGTATGTCGTTACTTAACCTATGGCTGTTCCTGTTGTCATAGTTTATGTTCCTTCACATTATTTTTTTTTTGGTAGTGTTTTACTCTTTTTTTCTTTTGTGTTATGTGTCCATAATATTTACTCCTTTTTTTGAGTATGGTTTGCTGAACAATCCAGATGTCTGCAGTATTACTAAGTCCCGCCCATACTTTCCATTCATTGTTTTATTGTTTTTATAGGTCTTTCTATTTCTGTTTAAGTTATTTTAATTTACATTTCTAACTTTAATTTATTTTTAATGCTGCACTTGCTCTATGTGTTTATTTCAACTATGTCCTACCTAATGCTGGGAACATCCGGATATTGTCGCTACTATTTGTCCATACTTTGCCATTTATTGTTTTGTTTTATTTCTTACATCTTTTTTTGTAGTAAAGGGGCAAAGTAACTAGTTGGACTTATCTGAAATAATTATACAAATTGTAATATACAGATTCTTTTTTTTTTTTTTTTTTTTTTATGAAGTGATGTGCTTCGGCTTTACTGACATATGTTTTTATTCGGGTCCAACTGTCTGGGGTCAAATCGGTCAGGGGTGAATTGGAGGGGTCAAAACGTCTTGTACCCCCAACTGGTGGTAGCCATCAATAGCAAGCGTGTAGGAGCATGATGGCTACCACCAACAGCAAGAGTATGGGAGCATATACTTGCAATGAAGAAAGCAGAGTGGGAAGATGCTGGCAGCCAGTGAGGTACATGACAAATGGGGCATTGTACTCGATGAGTGGCCTAATGAGGGAAGAGTAGAGGGAGACAATGGCCTCTTTCTTCCTGGATGCAAAACCCTTTGTAATGAGATGTGCCACATAGAAGGACTTTCTGACCACAGTGGCAATGTGGTTGTCAAAAGAGAAATTGCTGTCAACCTGTGTTCCCAGATCTCTTATAACTCCTCCTGTGTTCAGTGGAATACCATCGATGTGGTAATTCAGGGGGACTGGGTTTTTCCCTAGGGGGATGACAACACATTTTTTGGCATTGAGCTTATGGCCATGGTTCTGACACCAGTCGTTGGTCTCAGTAAGGCCTTTCTGTAGGATGTCAACATCACTTGGGAAGTTAATAGCTCCCAACTTGCAATCGTCTGCAAACGTTGTCAGCCAGAGTCCCTTTGTGTTGGCCTGGACTTCAGAAAAGTAGATACCAAACAGGAGAGGACCCAGGACCAAACCCTGTGGGACTCCACTTGTGACTAATCTGCAGTCTGACTTGGAGTCAGCTACTTTCACACTGTGGGCTCTATCTGTGAGCAAGTTTGCAATCCACCTAGCTTTTTTGTGCCTAGCTTAGTGAGTTTTTCTATGATTCTTGAATGGGGAATGGTATCAAAGGCCTTGGCCAGATCAAGGTAGGCTGTATGAACCACTTGTCTTCATCCACAGCTCTGGTGACTTGACTCAAAGAAGTCGACCAAGTTGAGCAGGCATGATCTACCCTTCACAAAACCAAACAGTGCGAGATCCAGAGTTTGGAGATTCCCTATATCCTTGTTTATTAGGTCCATGGTGATGAGTTCCATAGCTTTGTATATCAGACTCGCCAGGCTAATGGGGCACACACTTCCCAACCGTACTGATATTACTCAGTTTTTACCGAGTTTTTGGGGTCCAAATAATGGGGCGCCACAATTCTGGAGTGGCACCCAATCATTTCCGAGTTTTTCTCTGCTTTTTTTTTTATTTTCACTTTTTGAGCTGACATCATCATGTGCGTGATGAAATCAGCTCCACTGGGGCTACCAGCCTTTCGGAATTGAGCTTGCATTCCGGCTGTTCAAATGGAGAGCGAGGAAACATTATCTTTATGCTGCACTTAACTTGTGAGCCATTATTTTGTGTGAACAGAATGCTGCTTGAGATATGGAGCTTGCATTCCGGCTGTTCATGGTTGCGAGCCGTTATTGAACAGAAAGGACTCACAGGGCCGATATTGACTCACTGCTGCATTTTCTGGCTGGTAGAGACATTGTTTTGGTTGTGAGCCATTATTGAATAGAAAATGACTCACTACTGCATTTTCTGGCTGGCAGAGCCATTACACTTGCAATACAGATTTCTGGCTGGCTCCTGGCTTGAAATGACTGCTGCGACATTCAGAAGGTAGGGTTCTTAGTTTTTCAGAAGGGTGTGTGTGTGTGTGTGTGTATAAATGCCCCAATTTTAATACACCTGGTGGCTAGAGGTACTCAGGCTCAAACCCTGTACCTTGGGTACAAGGTAAAAAGTCCATAGCCACCACCACTTGTGAATTTATGCCTCATATTTTTTTTATCTGTTCCTCATAAAATCTGTGGTTTTCAGGAATTTTGTGGCAAATAAATCACTGAAGGGTTGAATTCACTAAATAATGACAGGCATTTGAATCTCAGACTTCAGATTCTTCAGAAAATAAATAGTAACACAAAACCTTTTATTCTAAATTGTCCCTATTTTGGGGCTGTATTCCCCCATTATTGGCTTTGTCCATGTTTTTTGTGCTATGACGTTGAGAGCTACGGTGAGAAGTGAGAACTGAATTCACTAAATGACAGCCATTTAAGTTTCAGTCTTCCTATCTTACAGGCAACTGCTGATTTGGCATTGTGGTATGCTGCTCTGACTGTAGTACACAGGGTCCAGGGTTCAAGACTGGCAGTGAAATGCATGGTGGTAACAACATTTTATTCTAGCAACTTTCCAAAATTATACAAGCAATGTTTAAAATGTGTTTCTGGTTTTTGGCCTTTTGTGCCCCGCCCCAAGCAGAAAAAAAAAAAAAAGAAATTGAAAAAAAGTGCAAGAAGCTGTGCAAGATGCCTATGGCTTACACTAATGATATATATATATATATATATATATATATATATATATATATATTTTTTTTTTATTTTATTTATTTTTATTTATTTTATTTTACATTTGTTGACCGGGCTAGTCCAGCTGGATATATGTCCATTTTCAGTGGAGGCCCGGGGAGAAAAGCTCCACAAATTACAACAACATAAAAGGTCAAGACAAAGACAATAACAGTATAATTTGGTACATAAGTTTTAACAATTATAGTACAAGCCTAAGATTATATATTTTATATTTCAGTAGGAAAAAGGAAAATTTTATCTAAGAATAGATGAATAAGACTAATACATTTGTATTAGAAATGGTGTAGTACAAATCTTTATAACATATTACAAAATTAGATACACCTAGTAATTTATGATAAGAGATACTAAGGTCTCACAAAAACCTAAGAAAGAAAAACACTAGAGATCAATAGATAGAGTATAGAAGAACAGCAAACAAGAATGGATTTCTAGTGTTATTTAACATATAGGTTGTGATACTATATGAAGGTGTTTGATCATTCCACAGTATATACTTATTTACATGAGAAAAAATCCTAAGGAAGGTTAAGCTCACTAAAAATTAGTGAGACAACACAAGATCATGATAGGCTAGGAATTGTGGGAGTCTAGTTAATAGTTAGGTACTTAGTCTGGGTTAACACAGGGGCATAGCCAGTGTGATTTGAGGTAGGGTTTAAGCTTGCTTTTAAATAAGCTGACAGAGGATATTGAGGTTAGCTGGCTTGGGAGGATGTCCCAGGCTTTACCTACTGTATTGGAGAACAAGGTGTCACCAGCTAAGTTGTTGGATTTTGATATTTGTACAAGTAGGTTGTTAGCTGAGCGTAAGGTCTTGAGGTTATTATAGGGGATGACTAGGGATGTAAGTATGGGTGTATTTTGAGGTAAATACAGGATCTTATGGGCTACTATTAATTGATTGAAAAGTATTAAATTTGGCAGCTCTAACCATCCTAACTGATTCAGATTGATACAGTGATGAGTTCTATAGGAGGACCCAGCTGCAAATCTGGCAATATTGTTGTAGGAGGATGTAAGTTTACTCAGATTACTTCTACATATTTTGGTATAGATAGGGGAGGCATAGAGCAAGGTAGAGATGAGGTGGAGTGCGAGCAATAGTAACCCTGGCTGGAGGTGTAAGAAAGGGTTTTATTCTATAGAGGGAACCTAGTTTCTTGTTTACTATTTTTATGGTGTTATTAATGTGAGGTTCAAAGGACAAGTTGTTATCTATTAGTACCCAGAGTAGTTTGGTGGTTGGTTCCGGAGATATTATAGTTCCATCATTTGAAGTAATAGTAAAGTTAAGTGGGGAGGTTCTGCGGGTGGGGGTAAATAGTAGCATTTTTGTTTTTTTGGGGTTAAGGATAAGTCGTCTTTGTAGGAGCCAGTTTTCAACTGTACTAAAGGTCATTTGGGTTAGTGACTGAAGTTCTGATTGAGAAGCAGCAGCGCATATGAGTGTGGAGTCGTCAGCGTATTGGATACAGTCAGCTTGAGGAATTACAGAATGAAGGTCATTTGTAAAGATGGAGAAGAGTAATGGGCCTAATATAGATCCTTGTGGGACCCCTAGAGTGACTGGGACGTGGGAAGATAAAGTATTTTCCCATAGTACAGCCTGTTGCCTGTTATGTAGGTATGAATGGAACCACTGTATAGTATGGTTGTCCAATGACAGGTTTTTGAGTGTGTCTATGAGGAGGTGGTGATTCACCATGTCAAATGCTTTGGACAGATCAATAAAAACAGCTGAGGATAGAGTATCAATATTACGATTGCTGTTAATATGGTTAGTGAAGGATAAGAGAGCAGAGGTGGTGCTATGAAATGGTCTAAAGCCATGTTGACAGGGTGCTAATAAATTGTGATCAAGTAGGTAGGTTAACAGTTGCATGTGTATACATTTCTCCATTATTTTTGCCAAAGGAGATAGAATAGCTATGGGCCTATAATTGGACAACTCTTTGGAGTTACCTCCCTTATGCAGGGGAATTATGTGAGAGACTTTCCAGATTAGGGGAATAGATCCTTCAGAAATAGTTCTGTTAATGAGGATGGATATGGGGTAGGCTATGACTTTAGCAGCTTTTTGCAGGTATTCTGCAGGTAATTTATCAGCAGAGAGAGTAGTGGGTTTAAGTTTCTGTATGAGGTTACAGATAAGTGAAGTGGGCACTGGCTGAAAATGAAATTGATGAGAATTATTGGTAAAGGTTGTGGCAGAGCCTGGGATGCTAGGGGATAGCTGGTTGGCTAGGGATTGTATGGTTTCAGTGAAAAAAGTATTAAATGAGTCAGCTATTTGGATGGGATTGTTGTGATCAGAGCCAGAGGGAGAGGGAGTACTTGAGCATCCAGGGTGTAGGAGGTTATTGATACCTCGCCAGAATTTTTGGGGATTATTTTGGTTGGTTTGTTGTAGTTGGTAGCAGTAGTTTCTTTTATCGGCTAATATGGCTTTTTTTGTTTCATTTATTAGCTGTCTGAATTGCAGGTGGTCTGAGGAGCTTTTTGTTGAGCGCCATTTGGCCCATTGTTTATTTCTTTGGAGGAATTTTTGTTTGGTCGTTTTGGTGAGCCATGGTGCCGGTTTGGTTCTAATTCTAACTTTGCGTAATGGGGCATGGCTGTCTAAAATGGTTAGAAATTTAGAGTTAAAGTATTTCACGGCATTATCTATTGGGAGGTATTTCAGGTGTGACCAGTCATAGGTGACTAGTTCAGCTTGAAAGTGAGCAGGGTTAAAATTTTTGGTAGTGCGAATAGTTCTACAGATGGCAGAGTTTAGGATGACAGTTTTTGTTCTGATTAAATAGGTAAGCAAGTGATCACTTATGTCCTCAGGGAGGGTGCCTGTTTTATAGTTTAGTTGGGGGGTATTAGTGAGTATCCAGTCAAGGGTACTAGTTTTGTTGTTAGTTTTATTGGTGCAGGTTGGGGATGTTATAGTTTGGGTAAAACCATATAAGTTGATATGAGTAGAAGGCTGCTCAGATATACAGGAGTTCCAGTTAATGTTAAAATCTCCAAGTATAATGGTTTCTTGGGGGTAATTACTTGAGAGCCAGCTGAGGATAGCCTCTAATGTGTTGATGTTATTGCCTGGGGGAAGATAGACACATGATAGATATATGGCTTTGCTTTTGTTAAGCTGAACCTTAGTTAGAAGAATTTCTGCATTGTTGCAAAGTGGAGGTTTGGAGTCTAACAAGGTAACTTGTAATCCATTCTTATAAAGTATGGCTACGCCTCCTCCTTTTTAGTGTTACGGTCACGTCTTATGATATTATAGCCAGGGGGTACAACTGCACTGTCTTGTATTGATGGATTAAGCCATGTTTCAGACAGACAGAGGATGTCAAAGGAATAAACATCAATAAGGGCATGCAGGTGAGCTATTTTGTTATTGATGCTACGAATATTAAGATGAGCTATCAGGAGAGAGTTGGGGGCTTGGTAAGTGTCTGTGTGATTGAATTTGTTGGTGTATCAGGCTGTGTAGCTGTGATAGTGGTAGGACCTGGGTTAGGGTGTATATCACCATCTAACAGGGAGTGGACCTGAACTTTTAGGATGAGTTGTAGAAGTTTAAAAATTAGGTTCTTATTTTTCTAGCTAGTGGGTTACATTGAGAGATGTGATGGAGTCTATGAAATATGGCTGCTGAGTACTTAGCTGAGCTGGGGAGGTTGCTAACACTATGAGTGGAGCTGGGGTAAGGCCAGAGGTGTGTGTGATGTGGGCATGCAGTCCTAGGAATCTATGGTGTTTGTAGAGAGTAAGTAGATAGGGAATGATAAGTATAATTAGGAGTAGTAATAAAGGTAAGGGTTTACAGGATCCTTGAGCCATTTGTTTAGGTTAAGGTGGTTAAATGTAGGGATATTTGTGGATAGAGTGGTAGGGTAATGGATAAAGGTAAATGAGTGATGGTTCTTTAAGGGGGAGGAGATAGGGGTAAAGTGAGAATATAATAGAGGTAATAGCACTTTAAGGGGAGGAGTTAGAGGTTGGACCTAATGCATAGGGGTGTGGCAGTTAGAGTATAAGTTTAGGACCACTGGGGGCGGGTGGGATTTGGGGGCAGGGTAGGGGAGCGGAGTGAGCCCGCAGGGCGAACGGAGCGGGATGAGCCACAGAGGAGTTCACCCTAGGAAAACAATCAGAGGAGCAGTAAGCAAAGGTAAGTAAAGCAGAAGAGGGTAAGGTGACACAATGCCTTGATAATAGAATATGCAGAGAGGGTTGGCAGTGAAGAATATTAGAAGAAAGAAAGAATAGAGTGGGAGTATTAGCTCTTCCAGAATATTAGAATCCAAGAGCCTATAAGTTACTTAACATTGGAGTCAGAATGGTGGTCTAAAGGAAACTATTGCCCTCTAGTGGACAAAAGCTGTATAGCAGAGGCAATATATACTGAGGAAAGAGTGCAGGGCAGTAAGTATGCTATAGAGGATTGAAGAGGAAGAACAGTAAAAATACTTGTAGTCTAAGAAGGGGGAAGGGGTGACAGGTATGGGAGCAGATAGTAAAGGCTGCCGGCTGTCCTGGCTGGTGAAAGTAAACTTACAACCTAGGATATCTCACACTAATTGTCTTAAGACTTTGGTTTAAAGTACGTACTTTACTTATAATTAAATTCCCTTGGGGACTGTAGCAGAGGGGAGGAAAGGTTCAGTTCCTTAGTTAGGGGAAACCGCAGTGTGTTGAGGAGAATAGTTGTTTTCAGCATGCAGGGCAAGTTCTCCTTAATACTGGGAAACCAGGTTGAGCAGCTGGGAATATAAAGGGAAAAGAGAGACAGTAGTAAGACACACAGAGAGATAAAGATAGACAGTTACACAGGCTTATTAAGTAGTAACTTGAGCATAGAACAGAGATTAACTTGCATAGTAAAACAGTCTTGACTGCACATATTACAATGTCTCTATCAGTGATAATATTCAAGCAAGACACTTATAAAAGCAATATAGTTCAGGAGCAATAAAGGTTAAACTCTTCTATGACTCAGTCAAAGATTACATTCAGCAAGACACTTGTTAAAACAGCATATCTCGGAAACAATAAGGTTCAACTCGTCTTATAACTCTCTATCATGTTTGCATTTGTTATTTGTATAGATAGATAGATATTTTTGTTTTAGAAAGGTAGGCTTCTAATTAGTCCTCCTTATTTGCACACATCATTGTTAATTAGGCTAGTCAGTATAAGGTGCTTGGGCAGAGGATGCTGTGATTTCTGTCGTATGTATAGTAATAGTATGCAACAGGAAATACTGCTCTATATAACTATACAGTGGTAAACAATAGCTCTGCACATCCATTCGATGGTGAAAAGCAGAAACATAAACTCTATACAGCAACCTTAGCTGTCTTTATAGGTCTGAAACAACACTAGAATGCTTGTAGTCATTAGCGTTGTTAGCGTACAAAGAACACCATGATTCCAGTCTAATATATAAATATATTATGCAACAAGAGTGGTTTATAGTTTTAGTATTCGACAAGAGGTTAGTTCTTATAAATCATACATTGTCCAAACACAGAGTCTATAGCTCTATGTAGTGACTATAGTAGTCGTAAAAGGTCCAATGCAACACTTAAACGCTATTAGTTGATGGCGTAGTTAGCATGCCACAAAAGCATACAGTCTATCCGGTGCTACAAAGTTCCTGAAAACTACTCTACCAGATCAACTAAAAAGGCTACATAAAAGGCTACACAGTAAACACGCTATCATTTAGGTTGCATGTTAAGATAATCCATTTAGCATATAAGCAGAGCTGTAGAATATTCTAACCGTGACTATATTAATATATATATATATATATATATATATATATATATATATATATATATATTGTGTGGGCGTGGAAGAAGACTTTTACGATGGAAATGTTCTGAATTGGGCAGTTTTGTCATTACTGGTTCATGCATTTTGTTTCATTGCCTACTGAAAAAAATGTTCAAATAATATATTTAAAATGCACTCTAACAAGTGTGCTGTATTGTACAAGGAATATAATTTAATAAAGTCTGGAAAGTGTATCAAAGAACACGTGTGTGTTTCTTGTTTTGTGTGCAAGGGCCAATGATTTTAAAACAGCCCAAAGTTAATCTTTATTCACCACTGGCCAGATGCATTTTTTGCATGTGGTATGGGTTTCAATGCTGTTTCAATGAGTGTGAGTTTCAAGGGCAGAGAAGTTTTAATGCCAAGTCTATTTTCATTGTGAGACAGTATTGCTTTGTTTAATTAGCAGATGTCTATTGTCTGTGCATTGTGCTATAAAAAGTAAAAATAAAATCCAAATCATTGTATAAGTAAAGCAGTATGCACACATTAGTATTTATGGTAAATGGGGTGAAATAGCCAGGTAATGGGACATTGGAACAGCTGCAGGGGGACTCTGGTGTCATATTTTGGTTATCTGTTCTTCAGTTTGCATTTGAAAGTTGGTATCCCACAATTCCATTGGAGTGGTGGGGTTACATAATTATGCATGCATATTTTATGTTAATCAGTGTACAGATTTGTACCTATTTTTCATGGGCCTTGCCCAGATTTTTGATGTTTCCAGGTTGAGAGGTATGATGGGGCGATAGTTCCCAGGGTCTGTAGTTGCTCCTCCTTTGTGGATAGGGATGACTGTAGCAGTGCGCCATTTGGTAGGCACAAACCCTGAGGTGAGGCTGTGACTGAACAGGGCACACAGGTGAGGTGCCAGTTCACTCTGTAGTTCATGTAGAACACAGCCAGGGATATTGTCAGGTTCCATAGAAGCTGTATTCTTTGCCTTGGACAGTGCTGTTTTAACCTGTGCTGCAGTAATACTGGGTGCCTGGCAATTTACTGGTATTGTGATTGGTCCTTTGGAGGGAGAGAGGGGTAATGTTGGCAATGCATCTGTTGGCCAATACACTGGCAATATCTGTTGGCTCAGTATAAGAGATACCACTGTGCAGTAGCTCAGGGCAAATCTGGGTATTGCCGTGGAGCTTTTTTACATAACTATAGAAGGCCTTGTGGTTGTCCTTGCTATCTGCTGCAATTCTGTTTTCATAGCTAGCTTTAGAGGATTTGATGAGGGATCTCAACCTTTTGTTGAGGCTGATAAGGGAGTTTTTCCAGTCTTGGGACTTTACCTTATTCCACATCAGTTTCCTCCTTCTGCTGCAGAGTTTGGTTATGGCAGGGGACCACCAGATTGGCTTCCTTTTTTGGAGGAGAGCATCTTGGTTCTATTGGGTATGGCGAGATCCATGCATTTGTATACGTGTTTGTATAGTGCATCGGTGTACATTTTGGCGGTTATGTAACTATTCTCCATTTGCATGGGTGCTGTGAAGTTAGCCACCTCTGTTTTTAGGAGCCCAAGGTTAACTTTGGAGAAGTTTTGGTTACCTTTGCGGGGGTGGGGGGTGGGGGGGTGGGAAGGATGTGGATTTTCAAGGCGATTAGTTTGTGGTTGGATCTAACCAGGGAGGAGTTGACTACTAGTGTAGAGCAACGGTTGTCCATGTTAGTAATGACCAGGTCAAGGATGTTGCTACCTCTAGTGGGGGTAAGAACGAGCTGGTCCAGAGCATTGGAATTAATGAATTGTTGGGCAAGTATATTGGTACACGAGTAGTTTTCCTAGTTAATGAAGGGGTAGTTGAAGTTAACCCATATGAGAGTGTTAGGTTGGACATTAATATTCTCCAGGGTGCTTAGGAACATGGAGTGTGAGTTTTGGGATATGGCAGGGGACCTATAGCAGGCTCTGACCTGAATTGGTGTCTTACCCAATGTTAGCTGCACCTGAAGTAGCTCAGATGCATTATGTTGGGCCACCAGTCTACAGGTGTGTGTATCCTTTATGAATATGGAAACACCACCGCCTTTGGAGCTTGGTCCAAGTTCTGGGACGGAAAGGTGTGGAATGAGTTATAGCCTGGTAGTGCAGGGGTGCTTTCTGCTGCCTTGAACCAGGTCTCTATTACAGCACAAATGTTATTCACCATTTTAAGGAGTGCTTTGAGCGAGTGCATTTTGAGATTTAGACTTTTAGCGTGGAGCAGCACGACCCTCATACTGCATTTGTTTGTAGTTGTTACGGTGGTAATTTGGTCTTTGGAACACCGCCTAAAAATGCACTGTAGGGGTGGCAAGAACCTTGGGCAGTATCTGGAAGCCCAGGGGTGACAGATGCATGCCATCTCTGGCAAAGCATTGAGGTCTGTCAATCATGTCATCCCAGGCAGACAGATATTGGATCCCCTTAGAATGACACCAGAAACTTAGCCAGTTGTTGAAATCAATCACTTTCTGCTTGTACTGTGGTATCATTCTGGGTGATGGTAGGATGCTGCTCAGGGTTAGGGTCATACCAGCCTGGGCTACATCATCCGAGAGCTCCTCCATGTCTCTTTTCATGTAGTCCATGGAGGTATGTCTCAGGTCATTCACACCCACATGTACAATGACAGAGTCATACTTGTACCTGTTGTTGAGGGACCTGAGTGCACGTGTTATGTGGTGGATCCTGGTGCCTGACTGGCAGTTGACTGTTACTTTCTCCTTATTCAACCTAGTGAGTGGGAAATCAATGTGCCTCACTATCGAGTCACCTATGACTAGTGTGTTTGGCAGGTTGTTTTGCCTTAGGGGCTTTGGTTGAGTGGCACACTGTTTAGGACAGTTATGTGTCTCGTGATTAGTGTTGTGTTATGGTGGTCGAGTACATTTCTGCCTTGGAGGTCTCTGCTGTTTGGGTAGGTTTTTACTGAGAGCCTCGGCGAAGGTGGGTGTGTGGTTTGTGTTTTTATGTGAAGGCAGTGCTGGTGTGTGTTCTGGAGGGCTGTGGGTTCCATGTGGTGTGGTGCAAGTGTTGACCTTCTCCTTTTGACCAGCTATTGGCTGGAAAGTGTGTGGCTTCCAGTTTGGATATATAAGTGTATCTCTCACAAGTCTGAGTTTTGGGAGGTAAGAGGAGAGGGTTGTCAGTGTACATGAGGCAGTTGCTACATTGCCTCAGGATGCCCAAGTTCACCAGGTTAATAGGAGAAAGCACAGGGAACTGACCTTTAGACATGCCTGGAGGGGTGGGCATTAATAATAAGTACTGGAGGTGTTTCCTTGTAGAACATTTAGTGCTGGTAGCACTTATGTGTGCTACAATAACTGCTACAAGAAGTCTGGTAAAGTGCTAAACTAATAAGCTAGTAAAAGTGTAGGAGAGGAGAAAACTAGCAGATCTAAGGGAAAAATTGAAGAGCAGACTTTGGCACCACTCCGAAGCTTACAAACAGTCCTGGATACAGCAAGTCTGTAACTGGACTAGACTAGACTATTTACAGGAAAGGTGGAAAAGCACAAATGTGGGCTTTTAAACCTGAAAGTTGAAAGAGATGGAAAAACTGCCCAAACGACCAATAAACTACAATTTCTGGGCCAGAAACCACTCCTCTTGTGGTAGATAGGCTACCTAGTGCTTACCACTCTCACTGATAAGCTAGAAGGCTTCCCTCCAACACAGAAAGGCTTGGGGAGCTCAGAAGCTTACAAACAGTCCTAGATACAGCAAATCTGTATCTGGACTAGACTAGTTGCAGGAAAGGCGGGGAACAAGCACAAATGCAGGCTTTTAAACCAGATAAAATGCTGTGTTACCGCCACAGTCAGAGCAACATACCACTATGCCAAATCAGCTGTTTTTAAACTCAATAACATTGAGCCCGAGTAGAGGTTCACACTTTCTGTCACCTGCAGATTTCCTGGCAAGAGGGCTTTCACCTGATCTATATTTGTTTATACATAGTTTAACTTGCCTGTAAACTAACATATATATTTTGAAGCTGACAGAGTGGACTACTGAGGATAAGAAAGCAATTATGTATTGTTACTATTACTCAAGAAGCCCAGAATTTCCAGACAGAAGATAAAAAAAAGATTAAGAGAGAAATTAGAGGAAAGAAAAATAGTTGCACAAGAAAAACTGTCAGAAGCTTCAAATAACAAAGTGTGTTCATAATGCAATAGATTTATGAAAAACATTATATAGATAAAGAAACCTTGCGCCATTTGGAAAAAGAAGCGAATGAGGAAGTGAGAAAATACAACAAACAAAATCTAGAGATTTTTGAAAGGTATAACAAGAAATGTGGACATGGGAAAGAGAGATCGGATATGATGCAGTATTTATGCAAAAGAGAAAGCCAAATTAATCAGTACAAAAAATCAGCCCCGCAAATATCCAAAGAGAAATACAGCTAAAGGCATCCAGATATGGAAAATTTCACAATAAGATCACAAATAGGGAACATAGAACAGAAGATTAGCAATGTAGAAGTAAAAAAAAAAAAAAAAAAAAATACAGAAGCTGAAGTTATGGAATACTTACAAAGTGAAGGATTTAGTAGTCTAAGACAGGTTATATCACAGAATGATGGAACAACAAGTTCCCCCGAGTAAGAAGAAACAGGAGGAGCAGGAAACATCTGAAGAAGAAATATGGACATAGGAAAGAAAAAGAGATTTAGTATGGTGCAATATTTATGCAAAGGAGAAAGCAAAACTAATCAATATAAAAAGAGAAGACCAAAGACATTTAAAGAGAAATTCAAGCAAAGGCATCCAGATATGAAAAGTTTCACAATATAAAAAAATAAGAAAACAAAGAGGAAAAGTGGAAAAGAAGATTAGTAGTGGAGAAGCTAAAGACATAGAAACTGTGGTTACGGATTTCCTATGAAGTGAAGGAGTTAGTGTAGAAAATCTAACTCTGATAACACAACAGGATAGAGCAATGAATCACCAAATTAAGGATATACCTGTGGAGAGCGAAACGTCTGATCATTTGCCATATGAAGATACTTTGAAGCCTTCCACAGGAAACCAGTACAAAATTTCAGTTGGAGTTGCAGAGCAATGGGAGGAACGGGCAAATGTGGCAACTCTAACACAGTTGATGTTGTGGAATGATAGGCCAGTGAATTCCCATATGAAAGTATGAAAGAGCAATGGATGACACAGGATGATAACAATGAGGTACAGAAAGATGTTCTGGAACTTTCTGTAAAATGTATGCAAGAAATGGAGAACAAAGAATGTGCCTTCAGTTTAGAAGAAAGTGATCTAGAAGAGTTGCTTGATTTAATAGATATGGGCAGACATATTAACATCAATGTAGGAAACAGACTACAGAAAGTCAATAAAACCCAAAAGTTAGAAGTTTGATAAAACAAATGATCACAGTAATTAGAAATGTTCATAGAAATTCTGTGTAGCTGAATTAATAACAGATGAAGTCTTACCACAAAAACACGTCAGTAAGGGAAAGGAAGGGGTGAAATCAAATGCCATCATGGAAGTATCAAATAGAGAAAACTATAAAGCAATTAAGACAAGAAATGTCACTATTAGAAGAGTATAGAAGAGGGAACAGATCAGCAAAAATAATCAAAGACAGACATGATAAAAGCAATGCGCAGTATCAGAACAGATCAGAATCTATCATGTACTACTGCAAATAATAAACTAAAAATATCTGCACAGGCAGAAAAACTCTTGGAACAACCTCATGTTGATCAGGACTGAACTCAAGGAATGGTTAAGGAGAGGTGACTTTAACCCAAAAGATGAAGGGTTAATATTGGCGGCCCAAGACAGTGGACTACATACACACGGGTTTACAAAATCCATTGAACATGTGGGAGAAATGGACAAGTGTAGGTTTTGTAAAACAGAATTGGAAACAGTCGCACATCTTGTTGCTATTTGTGATATACTAATGGTAGGGACTGTATGTATACTGAAAAGGATAATAATGTGGCAAGACTGTTGCATTGGGTATTGTGCAAATATTATAAATACTGAAGTAGCTGAAAAACATTAAAAACACGAGCCACAAAGCATTATAAAAATGATGAAGTTTATATCACATGGGATCACCCATTACCAACAGTTTAAAAATAGATGAGAGAAAACCAGCTATAGTAGTCCATGAAATAAAGACAAAAGTAGCATTGATCACTGAAATTGCTACACACAGTGACTACAGTGTCTTACATAGAGAGAGAGAGACAAAGCCATAAAATACCAGGATGTGCAAGAAGAAACGAGGGCAATGTGGAAGAATGATACTCAGACAGTTCCAATAATAGTAGGAGCAACGTGTGTCATAAAAAAGAATTAAAAAAAAAAATCAAGCAGAAACTTCGCAGTGTGTTGGGTGTGAAATTCACTCCTTGAAATATGTTATGCACCCAGTTCACTAATAAAATTCAAACTTTAAAATATGTACTACAAAATAATAAAATAGTAGGTAATCCACAGCGGAGTTAAAAATGGAATATCCTTTATTCAAACGCACAAAGTTCTCACTTTTGTTAAGATTGTAGAACTTTCTCAGTGCTGCTTTTTGCATTTCACATTTGACCTCAAAGGCTGCTAAAGTTTGGTGCAACAGAGGGCAGTAACTACTGGGTCTATTTATTGTTTCTTCAATAGTTTTTTTTTCTCAGTGGTATCAGATTTGCCATTGTACAGAACTTTCAGATTCAATTTTCTGATATAGGATTTTAAATCAACCAGTAACTGTGCTGTGTCAGACCTCCAGTGGGGAACAAATATTATGCCTTTGAAAGCACACTAATCTCAAAGTCAGTAAGTTATTTTTTGGAGTGATTCCACTCAACAGTTTAACAGTGTGGCTGGTTTCTCCATCTGGTTCTGGATCCTGTGGTGTAGTTGAGCTCCCCCAAGTATTTCATTTCCCTCACTCCTGTCCATTGCTTGGTTCTCCGGTCTTCCAGAGGGGCCCTGGCTGGGTTTGGGGATAGCTGAAACTCAACTTGTGCCCTCTGGAGTCTCGGGGGATTGTAGTGCCAGTCTTCCTTGGGACTCTGATAGTACTGTCCTCCTCTAGAGCTCTGACGTTGGTCCTGGTAATGGTATTGGTACTGGTCCTGTTGTTGGTGCTGTGGTTAATGTCTGTACTGATGGTAATGTCCCTCTTGGTGGTGCGGGTCTCGGTGTTCCAGATGCTGCTCTTGGTAGCCCTTTCATGCATTTCAGTTCTTTTTCTACTTTATTAAAAAAGTTGAAATTATCCATACCTGGGGGTTATGAACTTCCGCACCATTACTGTTCCCCTAGATTAATCCTGTCATCGTCATTCTCCTGCCAGGTAGGTTCTGCCAGCAAGTCCAGCAGTCTACCATTTTCCATGCTAAAGTCCAAATGGAAAAAATACACACACTGTAGTCCAAGGGGACCAATGAATAGCTAAAACACTGCAAAGACCTCACAGTGTGCAAATGTAAAAAGAAAAATCCATGGTATTCTTCAGTCTCAGAAAACCAATTATGCAACCTATACTGGGTAAAAAAAAAAAACAAGCAGAAACTTTGCAGTGTGTTGGGTGTGAAATTCACTCCTTGAAATATGTTATGCACCTAGTTCACTAATAAAATGCAAACTTTAAAATACGTACTACAAAATAATAAAATAGTAGGTAGCCCACAAATGTTTTAAAATTGGAATATCCTTTATTGAAGTGCACAAACTTCTCACCTTTGTTAAGATTTTAGAACTTTCTCCGTGCAGGTTTTTTCAGTACTTTCCTGATGTCCATTTCACACATGACCTCAAAGGCTGCTAAAGTTTGGTATAAGGGAGGGGAATAACTACTGGGTCATTTTATTGTTTCTTCAGTCATACTTAGATATGTTACCAATACATGTGACTCTATTGCATAAGTCGTCATTACTGGGCACATTGCGAATGCTGTGAAGAGGACTTCCGGCTAATATCAAAGATTGAAACAATACTAATTTCATGAACTTTAATCATTCTTTCACTTAGGAATGAGGTCCATTCCCTGTCATGGTATTAGAAACCCAAAAGAATTGGAAAAATTAAAAAGTGATATGTCAACCAAATATAATGGTGATTTTACATGAACAAGCAATTAGCTTATGAGTAATAAGTACATTTTATTATTATAACTATACAACGTCTATTAACACCTACCTAACCATACAGGATAGACCCCCAACTATCAGTGTGATTTTTTGCTCATGCAGATATATCAATCTGCTGCAAAACAACCTTATGTTACTCCATTACTGAGATATTTGCACAATGATTTGTATGCATTTTTGCATGTTTATTGGACAAAGCTGGCATAATGGTTAAAGTCTTCATCTCCCATACACAAAGTTTGATCCTGACCTCTGGCCAGTGCCTGTATGGAGTCTGCATGTTCTCCTTGTGTCTCTGTGGAACCCTCCCACCTTTTAAAAACATGCCCTGTGTTTCCACATCAAACTTATCCAAGAGTAGAGTTGCGGGAAGCAGCACAGACGTTAGAAGATACTTATAGGGGGAAGAGTTATAAAGATCATTCAATTTAGGCATCAACTGTGGTGCACGGAATCCTCTAAATAGGAGAACATGAATCAAATTATGTACTGTGTCAGGAATAGCTATTCAATGGTATAAAAACTGGCTCTGGCCAGTGTGCAACCCAACTTGGGTTAACTGGGATAACTCTGTTCAGCAAAAGCTGGGCTTAAAACAAATCAACCTGAACTACGGACTGCTACACTAAATACAGGTTCAATGACAGGACATAGCTTGGAAATAGATAACATGATGGCAGGGAGGAGACTGTACATTCTCTGTATCCAGGAAACTAGCTGAAATGGCAGTAGAACAAATCCACTTGGCTTGGGATAGAGATACTACTACTCAGGACAGGACAGACTAGAAATGGTGTGGAAGTTGTGGTGAGGGAGAAGCTTCAGAAGACAGTAAGAGATGTTTTCAGAATTAATGACAGACTCATGGCAGTCAGACCCCAGAGTAAGAAAAGGGCAGTATGTATCATCTTAGCCTATGCCCTGAAGTAGGGTTGTGACAGCAAGGAAAAGAGTGCATTCAGGCAGCAGCTGCAGGCTTACTAGATAAAGCAGGATGACATGAGTTGGTGCTGGTAATGGAGTACCTGAATGCACATATTGGGACAGACAGAACAGGATAAGAAGGCTGCCTTGGTCCACATGGGAGGGGCAACAAGAATAAAGGCAAGGCTATTTTAGACTTCTATGTGGCAAATGTCTTGATGATGGTCAACACAAAGTTCAGCAAGAAGACAGTCACAAGATCACATACAGGAGTGTCCAACATGAAACTCAGGTAGACCTTCTCCTACTAAGGAAAGGGCCTGGGATAGAATTAGCAATTGCAAAGTCATCCTCAGGGAAACAGTGAATAGCATAAACTGCTGGTTGCCACAATCAGCTGCAAGCAGTAATCACAGACTTAGGGTTCAGCCTCACCGCATTGTAAGGAAAGCTCCGCATTTGACACTGAAATGAGGAAGCATTCCACTGTTCTGCTTTCAACTGTCGTGGCTATGCCTTTCATTCTCTGATTGGCATCCTAATCATAATTATAGCCAATCAGCAAAAAGGGAGAAGGAGAGCCAATCAGAGAATAATTTTGACCTTAAGCAGCCATTCAGAATGCCCAATTAAAGTCCATGGCTTCAGGACTGCCCATTACGATAACCCCGAAGCACAAGCAACAAGGAAAAATAAACTTTTGTCACTTTTCCCCCTTCGCTAAATGCAGTTGTGGCTAATTGCAATTAAAGAGAGGAAGAAAAAAGTAAAATAGAAGAAAAACAGTACCAAAGGATCACACTTCTCAACTCCTAGAGTAACAAGTCTTTTTTTTTCTAAAATCTCTTTATTTGAATTTTCAGATATTAACAGCGATACATCCAATCAAACACACAAAACAAACAGTACATACAAAAAGGAAACATTCAAAAAACTAATAACACAAGAAATATATATACACTATATACAATAGAAGTCACTACATCATCAAATGGAGTATAAAAGGTTTTTAACATCACTTAAGAAAGTGAGGGATAGTATAAAGGACATATTTTATGAAGAAGATAAATATATAACTTCAACCACTTATTATACTTAATGTAATTAGGGAATACAATTAAATATATAAAGAGAAAAAAAACAAAAACAAAAAACTAAAAACTGGTTATAATGCAGTTATTGCAAATATAAATTTGTCTTATCTTGTCAGTGTACAGACTATCTTTCTTATGTTAAAAATTACATCTAGTAAGGAACCCCAATATTTCTAATAATTGTTTCTTTTTTGTATAAACTAGTTTGTGAGATGAGTTATATTTAATAGCAAGGTTGCTAAAGCCTTCCCATGTAATTGGAGATGTGACATTCCAAGTTTTAGTGATATAAAATTTAATAAGGGCACATATCGTGATAAGAACATGTTTTTTTTTATTTTTGGAAGTCGAGTCATGTTAATGTGCAATATAGCTGTCTCCCATGACAGGGTTGATTTTTCATATCCCGTCTTCTCTATCCTAGCTCTTAAAAAGCACCATAGGTTGTGTAACTTGCTACATTTCCACATGACATGGAAAATATCTGCAGTTTGGTTTGGGCAGTGAGGACATATAGGCGAGAAGTTGGAATTGAACTTATTTAGTTTTGATGGGGTATAATATACATTATTTATCATAATTTGTGTATATAGCAGCTTCTTAAAAGGAATTAATTTTATCGTATTCTCAATGGCCAGTCTCTTATTTTCATCTGTTAGAGATTGTTTTTTTTTTGTTGTTGCCAATAGTTTGAAAATAATTCCGGTGTTTTATGTTTGTTACAAGTTTATATGTCCTACAAATTGTTTTCCCTTTCATCTCGAGGTTTTCTAGTATTAGTTTTACTAAGTTAATATCCTGCAAGTTGACTTGCATTTGTGAGAATTTAGCATTTATGAGATAATAGATTTGGGTAAGAGTAACAGTATATTTCTTAGTAAGATTTAGTTCTAGTCTTATTTGTTATATATTGGATTCTCTCCACTGGTACATTTCCCATACTGTGAGATCTTTTATCACAGGGTAATTTGTTAGATTTAAGGGTTTATTGTTTATTAGTAGGCTGGAATTTAGGTGGAATGGTTGTATAAAGGCAAGAGCATCTAATAATTGCAATGATTTAAATAATTTCTGTGTAGTAAGAATCATGTATTTAATTAGTGGGTGTATATTCTTCGTGAATATGCCATTTTGATTTAACAGATAATTTAAAAATGGTAGGGACTTGCTGTTATACCCAAGGGATTTTAGTTGTTCAGACCAGATTTTGGTCCATTGGGGTGTCCAGGTATTTACATATGGGTCATGGCTTATTATCTGTATTAGTCTGTAGGCAGCAATTATACTATAATATAGTTTAAAATCAGGTAACCCCAATCCCCCTTTATCTTTGGTAAGTACAAGTTTGTCATATTTAATTCCAGTGGATTTGGGGTGCCATAAGAATCTTGATATGGCTTTTTCTATATCAAGAAAGACTTTTTGGGGAATATTTGAAAAAGTAGCATTTAGTTGAAAGAGTATTCTTGGTAAAAGGTTCATCTTACCAACACTAGCTTTTGAGAGTAATGACATATTAATATTCTTCCACCTATTGATATCACTTTCAATACTGGTCCATGTACGCAATAGGTTATTCTTTATCATATCCTTAAAGTCAAGATAAATATTATTCCTAGGTATTTTATCTGGTAATTTATCTTGATCTCACTCATGGGAAAGTAAAATTCCTTATGACCTATAAGATTCATGGGAAATACTGAGATTTGTTTAGATTTTATAGTTAGAGAGGTCAGAGAACTCATCTATAGCTTTAAGTATTTTTGGGAGGTCAGTAGTGGGAAGTTGAAAATATATATTTAACTCATCAGCAAAAACAGAGAATATAAGATTTGTATTATAGAATCTAGGTATGTGATGGAAGTTTTTTGTGAAATAAACAAAAGGCGAGGTTCTAGATAAAGATTAAAGAGGTATGGGGAAAGAGGGCAACCTTGTCTTGTACCAATGGATAACAGTATAGGGTTAGTTTTGAGCTTATTTATCTGAATAGTGGTAGACGCGTTCTGATATAGAACCTTAATTATCCTTATGAATTCCTGAGGAAAACCATATAAAGGCAATATATTAAATAGGAAATGTAAATTAACTCTATCAAAAGCTTTGGTTGCATCCGCCGTGAGGACATATCTGGGGCATTTGTCACTGTTAAGAAGTCTGATAAAGGTATCTAAAAGGAGGGTGTTATCACTTGTTTGCCTGTTTATCATAAAGCCCATTTGTTCTTGGGAAATGATAGAGGGGAGTGCATTCTTCAGTCTATTTGCTATAACATGAACTAGGATCTTAAGTTCAGTATTCATCAGGGCTATTGGTCTATAGTTTGCTGGATCTGTTGGTTCAGAATTTGATTTTGGAATTTGCACCGTTTTGGAGTTATTTAAATAATTATCTGTTATTCCATGTTGTATTACAAAGTTGAAAACTTTTAATAATATTTTGGAAATGCGTTCCATGAATAGTTTATAAAATTCAGAGGTGCAGTCGTCGGGCCCAGGGTCTGAGTTTGTTTATTGCAGCTTTTATCTCATTTAGTTGCAGGGGTGTTTTTAGGAGGTTTTTTTTTGATCTTCCGTAATTTGTGGAAATTTTATATTATGTATAAAATCACCAAAATTGTCTGTAGATGGTGATAAGGGTATGTTGTATAGTTTCTTATATATGTCTTCAAAAGCATCTACAATATCTTGGTCCTTGTGCTTCGCCAGTCCTTCATACACTATTTCTTTAATTCTCGGTGAGCCATTTTTTTATGTTAATTAGTCTAGCTAGGAATTTTGAAGGCGTTTGTGCTCATTCTGAATATTGACATATTGACCTTAATTCTAACAGGGAGATATTTTCTAGATAGTGTTTGTGTAATTGCTTTTGCCTGTCTATTACTTTTTCCTCCAGGTCTTTAGAGTATTTTTTCTGAAGTTCTAATTCAGCAATATTTATTTGAGTTTCCAGTTCCTTTTTAAACTTATTGTGCTTTTTTTTGAACCATGCAGATTTTTGGATAATTATGCCCCTAATGACCGCTTTGGCAGCCGCCCATTGCCTATCGTAATGAATCTGAGTAGATATAAAGTCATTTTGAAGTTGGGCTATGACATTCTGGATTTCCTGTGCTGTTTCTTGGTTTTAAATGATTTTAGTATTTAATATCCAATTACTGAAATAGGGAACATTTTGTTTACATGTTTGAAAATTTATTAAGAGACTGACTTTTTAAATGGTCTGAGATAGTTCTACGTGATACAGCATACTTTAGTCTGTTCGAAAGCAATGACTGGGAAATTAGAAAAGCATCTATTCTGTACCAGGTTTTATGAATGGCTGAGAAGAAAGTGAATCTTGATATTGTTTCATCATATTGGAATTTAATATAGGGGTCAGTTAGTTCAAAAGTATTTTGTAATTTTTCAAGTGCTATAGTGGTATGTTGCGACTGCCTATTTTCATTATGTGATCTATCTTTGTTTAGATTTAATAAAGCATTCCAGTCCCCACCAATGATATACAAATGATCTGGGTGGTTAGCTAGTATATTAAAGATTTCATAAATGAAAAGATGTTGATTAGAGCAGGGGCTATATATATTAAGAATGAGTAAAGGTTTACTTAGAGTATGATATTCGCTAGTAAATAATACTCATCATCCATTAGAATCAGCTTTAAAATAAGTAATTTCTCCTTGGAAAGATTTATTTATTATAATGGCTACCCCCCCAGATAAAGACTTACGGCCTGCAGCTAATATTTGCTTAACACATTTCCTTTTCCTTTCCCTGTCCCACAGTTGGTCATCCAAGTGAGTTTCTTGCAGGAAGTTTACATTAGCCTTGCTTTGGTATGTGAGATGCATGATTAAATCTCTTTTTTTTATCCACTATCCCTTTAACATTCCATGAGTTTATTGACACCATGTCTTAATTTACTTATCATGATGTTCATTGCCTGATAAGCAGAGAAATAGTAATAAAACTTGTCTGTTAGTGTGTTAAGCTTTAAAATTGATGCAGTGACTTCTAAACTCCTATACCCCAAATAGGTGCCTATCCACCCATCCCTCTGTATTGGTAATTGTGCATGAGTTGAACAGCAAAGAAAAACTATTATTTATATTAAAGTTATATATACATTTAGCAGAGGGATGTCAAAAGTACCTAGAATGTTCCAAACGTGAACAATCATCAGCTTACAGACTGAACACAGCCTGTTCCTTTTATTTATTTACAATATAATAATTTTTCTGACTTCTTAAAATAATATGTTAGTTATTCAATTACGTGGTATGTGTAAAGTAAGAGAAAGTAAATTCTTAGAAAATGTTTATAACAAGAGGCAATAATATATTCTAGTTCTTAATATTTCAAAAGTTATTAAAAAGTTTACTAAACAACATTTTATATAGAACAGAACTAAAAGAAGCTTAAAAGAAAAGGCAGCACTTTGAAGTTCCAAAACAGTTAAGAGTAATCATTTTATAAGCAACTAAGTATATTCTTTAAAGCTACTGGAAATTTCCTCTTTTCTATATATACTGGCAATACATATACAACATCTGTCTTTGTTATCCAAATATACAAAGAATAAAAATATGACACCATAATCCAAAACTTGAGATAGATCGCGTCCATGTCCACTCATTTGTTTTCAACTAGTCATTGTCACCTTCTCACATATGCATGCAAGAAATGACTCTATTTATTATTTAGTCATAGACTCATTCAAATACAACCCAGTCAACATGCTATTAGGATAGTGATTAAGCCATGTATAAGAACTTACTAATGTCAAAGTAATATACTAATTTAGGCTATTATAAAACAAAGGTCACAACCCAAATTGCATCACCCTGTTTCAAAGCATTATTCAGAAAAGAAGAGTACCCCCCCCCCCAGGATTAGTTAGAGCATTTCACCTATGTTTGTTTTTCTTTTGGCTTTTCCTGGTTAATGGTCGCCACAGTGGAACTCCGGTCCACTAATGGTTGGCAGTCGATTTTTATGGTGCCAAGGTGCCAATCCAACGCCCAACCTTCAACGAAGGCATGCCCATTCACGCATGTCTTTCGAACACCACTCGACCGCGGGGAGGACATGCAGACTCCACACAGAAGACGCTCCAGCCGAGAATCAAACGGGAGAACCTCTTGACAACGCTACTGCTGCACCACTGCAGATGTATAGAGCATTTCACCTATACAGTTGTATAATGCAAGAAAGCATAGCTGTAATCATTTGGGAGTGCTTAATACTTAAGTGTTTATATGAGACCCACTGATCCAGATATTTAACAATCCTGGTTTCTTGACATCTGCAGTGACTTGAAGAAAAGGACCTTTAAATCATTTCTTTATGCAGCCATACTTAGGTAGCTTTTAAAAATTTATAAATGAAAGGCAGTTACTAAGAGACAGTACCTTGGTTTATCCAGTGTAGCACAAGGTTTTGTAATACTGCAAGAAGGGAGGCTGAAATATTTAAAATCAGCTACATCCTTTTCTTTTCTAGAACTTTCCAAACAACTGGTATTTTCTTCTATCACCTTCTTCTTTGTAATTATAGCAGTGTAGAGATTTCCAAAATGGTGGAC
This sequence comes from Protopterus annectens, assembly GCF_019279795.1. Lineage (NCBI taxonomy): Eukaryota > Metazoa > Chordata > Ceratodontiformes > Protopteridae > Protopterus > Protopterus annectens. Next base: position 1,527,980,132 of record NC_056739.1, read on the forward strand.
AGCCTGTAAGCATACTAACAGTGCAGCTCCTGCAACCTAAACTCTAATCTGACCTCAGGCTGGCGCATCGCTCAAAGAAAATACACAAAACATCAATGGATTAAAGCAGAAATGCGAGTAATTACTTTTTCATCTATATTTTTGCTGAAATTCTTTTTGAAGGAAAATATCTACTTGATGGAAGTTGAGCCCTGAACCGCATGATGTGGATTCTTCCAGATTAACAGGCCTAACACAAAAATAAGGAGAAAGTATCTCTCAGAACAGGATTTACTACTAAAAAATTCTGCACTATCAACAAGCATCTAAGTTTGGAAGTCGAATGTAGAATCAACCAGATAAAATGGAAATTTTAACCACAAAAACTAATCTATCTATGATTACTACTCCTGAGAAAGATGTCACTCCCAAAAGACAAAAAACTAACAAGCTGCAACAAGAAGCTGTTAAGATGTCTTTAAAATCAAAACAGGAACAATCTTTAACATTGGAAGACCTTAAAAATGCTATGCAACCTTTACAATTAGAAGTGCAAAGTTTTGCAAATTAACTACATTTGGCTCTACTCTGGACCAACTTATGCTAGAGCAAAGTGAAGCCAAAGTTATGGAAAATTAACTAAAAATAAATGAACTTCAGCAAAGGCTTCAGACCAGCAACAACACAATTAAAGAATTACAACAAAAATGTTAGATCTAGAAGCCAGAAGCAGGCGTAATAACTTTATCATAAGAGGAATTCCAGAGAGTTTGACAATACACAACTTAATTCAATAATAAAAGAAATACTAAGCTCTCTCTTGAATAATAAAGAACTCTTAGATGATATAGTAATAGAAAGAGCGCAGAGAGCTATAAGGCATGCACAAACAAGTGACTCTCCGAGGCAAATTTATGTCAGACTGCTTAATTCAGCACATGTACAACAAATACTAGCAGCATACAAAGCTAAAAAGAACTTTACATGGAGAGCACATAAAATCACAATAACTCAAGATCTCCCTTTGGAAATTAAACAAAACAGACAGAAACTTAGTAAATATTGTGCTTACCTTATAGAGTAGGAAGTCTTGACAAAACCAATAGCCAAACATGATGCGGGGATAAAGCCATAAAAATGGGGGCAAGTTTTAGATATTGCTCTTATAAACTTAAAGTTGCTAGAATAACAGGTTTTGTGTTACCATACATTTTCTGAAGGATATGATGTCTGAAACTCAAAGTTCTGTCATCTTATTACTTCATTCCTCTGTGGTTTGCCAGAAAGCTAAATATTTTGGGGAACAGACCAAAAATATGAGGCAAAAATCTGAACATTCTGCAAAATTCTGGGCAGTTCAGAGGTATGACAAGGGTGAATGTGTATGTGTGTATGTGTATGTGTATGTCTGTGTATGTCTGTGTGTGTGTGATAGCTTTCAGCCTATTGGTACAAGAAATCTGGACAGAGCCTTAATTAATGGAGGGACAAAGGCCCAAAAAAGGAACCAATTTTAAATATTGCTATTAGAAATTTGGAAAGTTGCTAGAATAACAGGATTTCTGTTAGTATGCATTTTTTGACAGATATAAAGTTTGAAACTAAAATGTATGCAATTATTTAAAGACTCAGCCTTCAGTGATGTGCCAGAAATCCATAGATTTTGGGAGGACAAGACCAAAAATATGACACAAAAATCTTGACACTTGAGAAGTATGGTGTATATGTAAGTGCCTCACAATGTCTTGGCTGAAGGATCAGGGATGAAGGCAAAAAAAAAAAAATCAATATAGATTTTAAATATTGTTATATACTTTGAAATTTGACAGAATAACACATTTTGCCTTAGCATGCATTTTATGAAGTCTAAAACTCAAACTGTATATGATTATTCAGGGATTGTAGTCCTCAATACGTGAAAAATGGCTGAAGAACAGATAGCAATATGAGAAAAAAATCAGGGACATTCAGAAAAGTCAAGGATAGTTGAGAACATTGTATGTCTATGTGTGGGTAGGGGGCGATGGATATGTAATGCTTTGGATTGTATGTGTCTGACAGCACTGACTTCACTGTTAGTACAATGTAATGTTTTTTTTCCTTCAGTGAATCAGAATGAAACATCTGAGAAGTACTGGGTCAATAAAGTGGCCATAATTGGGTATGTTTCCGTGACTGTGTATGTGGTGGGTCACTTGTATACCTGTGCATTTGCATCCTTGTGCGTGACTATCTGTACCCAGCAGTTATCACCACTTAATTGAAAGAGTATCTTTGGATGTTTTACTCTGAATGAATAAAGAAATACATATATTGTACCATACCAACAGTGAAGTTATTGCTGTGAGCATGTGTGTGTCTGAGTTTTTCTTTATGAGTGAGCCACTGTCTTTTCATTTCTACATGTGTGTGAGTGTGTGTGTGTGTGTGTGTGTGTGTAAATGTCTGTGTCTGTAAGGGAGTCAGTGTATTATTAAATACTTACACATGGTGTGTTTTGGTTGAAATGCAATGGCCAAGGTATGTTTTTCATGTAGTGCGAAAATAGGGTGCTCCACATTTTGACTGTTTGTCACATGCTCCACTACTGCACACACACACACACACACACACTTATATCAATATGAGTCTACCTGAGAAGACCGAAAAGCCAGAATGTCGAAATGATGAATCTGATAAGACTGAGACAAAATTGCCAAAACCTCACATGAAGAACACAGACGAGCAAATTCTGGGTAAGTAACCACTTGTCCTTCATGGAGAATTCTGCCCTTTTCTCACTGTAGTGCAATCTCACAGTTGGTATATGTAGTTGGGGGGGGGTGGGGGTGAAGCCCCCCATATGGATGGGTTTAATTTGCTTTGGTATACTTTTTATCTTGTTGCGGACATGTGGTTACTTACCCAGAGTATGTTCATCAGAGTTCCAGGTATTTTGGCTTTTGGTCTTATTAAGTAGACTCATATACATATATGTGTAAATACTGTACAAGTGTGTATGTATGTATGTATGTGTATATATATATATATATATATATATATATATATATATATATATATATATATATATATATATATCTAGCAAAATATAAAGAAAACCCACCAAAAACTAGGTATGCTATACAGGAACAACCACTTCCTCTCAACTTCTACCAGGCATACTCTGGCCTCCTCTTACCTCCTTCCCTCCCTTCTGTATGGTGCCCCATTACTAACTAACCCATCCTCTTCCATCATTTCCAAACTTGAAAGCTGTTATAACAAAATTTCTAAATTTGCCATCAAAGCCAAACATTCCATATATCACTGTGTTACCCTCCAATCCCTCAACTAGTTAGAATTCACAGATTACCTGGACTTCCTCCAACTCAATACAGCACATATTACGGTACAACCCAACACCCTAATAATGGGCGATTTCAACTACCCCACCATTAACTGGGAAAACTACTCATGTACAAACTCTTTTACTCAACATTTTCTAGAATTCATAAATTCCAACGTCTTGAATCAACTTATTCACACCCCCACCAGGGGCAGCAATATCCTAGACCTGGTCATTACCAACATGGGAAACCGGTGTTCCACACCAGAGGTCAGTTCCTCGTTGGTCAGATCCGACCACAAGCTAATCAGCTTAGACATCCACATCCCACCCCCAATTAGGGAAACCATCGTAAAAATCTTCTCCAAAGCCAACTTCACACTTCTTAAGACAGAAGTGGCAAACTTCATGACACCCATGCAGACGGACAATAGAGGTATGACTGACAAATCCTACATAAATGCACTTTATAAGCACTTACATGAGTGCATGGATCATGCTATCCCTAATAGAACCAAGATGTTATCCTCCAAAAAAAGGAAGCCAATCTGGTGGTCCTCTGCCATAAACAAACTCTACAACAGAAGAAAGAAACTGTTGCAAAAAAGAGTAAAATCCCATGACTGGAGGAACTCCCTGGTCAACCTCAGTAAGAAGCTGAGATCCCTCATAAAATCCTCCAAAGCAAGTTACGAAAACAAAATTGCCACTGACTCTAAAGACAACCACAAAGCATTCTATAGCTATGTCAAGAATCTAAATGGGAACACTCAGATCTGCTCTGAGTTACAGCACAATGGCACTAAATATACAGAACCAACTGATATTGCCAACATCCTAGCAGATAGGTTCAGTGCTAACTTTACCCCCTCTCACCCCCTAGAGGGCCCATCTCTATACCGGAAGAATGCAAAGTTCCTATAATCACGGCTGCACAGGTAAAAAAACACACTCTCCAAAGCCAAGAACACAGCATCCATGGGACCTGACAATATCCCAGGCTGCGTTCTACATGAACTACAGAATGAACTGGCACCCTACCCAAGTACCATGTTCAATCATAGCCTCACCTCAGGCTTTCTACCCACTGAATGGCGCACCGTGACAGTTATCCCACTCCACAAAGGGGGAGCCATGACGGACCCCGGGAACTACCGCCACATTAGCCTGACAAGCCTGGTCTGAAAGGCCATGGAACGTATCATCGTGGAACTCATAAACAAAGACATTGGTAATCTCCAAACACTGGACCCTACCCAGTTTGGATTTGTAAAAGGCAGATTATGTCTCCTAAACCCGATTGACTTCTTTGAAGCAGTCACCAAAGCCATAGATGAGGGTAAAATGGTTCATACAGCTTATCTAGATCTCGCCAAGGCCTTCGACACCATCCCCCACTCTGGAATTATAGATAAGCTCACTAAACTAGGCATAAATCCCTATGTCACAAGATGGGTTGCCAACGGGCTCATGGATAGAACCCACACTGTGAAAGTAGCGGATTCCAAATCTGACATCAGACCAGTGACAAGTGGAGTACCACAGGGTTCAGTTCTGGGTCCTCTCCTGTTTGGTATCTACTTCTCTGAAGTGCAGGCCAACACAGAAGGTCTTTGGCTAACAAAGTTTGCAGATGACTGCAAACTAGGAGCCATAATCGAAACTCCTAACGATGTGGACAAAGTACAAAAGGGCCTCACTGAGACAGATACTTGGTGTCAAAGCCATGGCCTGAAGCTCAATGCCAAAAAGTGTATTGTCATCCCCTTTAGTAAAAACTCTGTACCCATGAACTACCACATAGCTGGTAGTCTACTTAATGCCGAAAATGTGATAAGAGACCTTGGAACACAGGTGGACAGTAGTCTCTCCTTTGATAATCACATCGCCACAGTGGTCAGGAAATCCTTCCACATGGCTCATCTCATCACAAAAGGATTCTCATCCAGAAAAAAGAGGTCATTGTTCCCCTCTACTCATCACTCATTAGACCCATTATAGAATACAGCGCCCCTTTTGGTATGTACCTCACAAGACATCTACAACAACTGGAAAGACCACAGAAATACCTCACAAAGAGGATTACTGGCCTCAAACAGATGCCCTATGCAGACCGTCTCAAAAAACTACAGCTTTACTCCATCGCATATCGCCTACTCAGGGGCGATCTCTGCCTAACATACAAAGCTATGTCAAACCCAGAGCTGTTGGACATGCTCCACTTAAAGAAATCCCAATCCCTCCGAGCTACCTACCTAAACCTTGTCACCACAATAAACAGAACATGCTGGAGGGAGAGATTCCTGTCACAGAGACTTCCCATACTCTGAAACAGACTACCTATCTATGTCAAACAGAGCTCCTCATTAGCACTCTTCAAGAAAAATCTTGATGATTGGATGGGAAATGGGAAATTCACCCCGGGGATCACTTCTGTGGCTCTGCTCAACAGGGGCACAGGAAAATAATTTTCTTGGGTGGCGAAAGCCAGGGTACATTTTTTGGCTAGGCTTGTATGGGCCCTAGGGCCGATAGCCTAGTACCTACCTATGAACATAGACTAATATTTAATTCAGCCAAATGCCCAGCTCTAACCAACATCCTTCTCCCATTCACTCCAAACAAAACTCTCAGATCTGAACACCAAAACTTGATTACTATCCACACACCTAAACATTCTGCTGGACAACTTCTCCTCTCCTTCTCCTTAGGTAAGAAATGGAACTCTCTCCCTTCCACACTAAGGACAATGTCAAACAAAACCAACTTCAAAACACAGCTTTACACCTACCTCTCCTCCAAATGGAAATGTAACTGCATTCTCACTACCTAGAACTCTTTAACAAAAGACCCTGGGAGGGTATTTTCCTGAGTTCCTAAGCATCTTATAGCTGGCTTTATTTATTTATTTGTTTATTTATTTATTCCAGTTTGACGACCGAGGAGGTCCACTGGGCTTGGGGGGCCCGTTTTCAGTGGAGGCCTGGGGAGAAAAGCTCCACAAGACAAAGTTTACTTACATGAATAATTTCAAAGACAGTTTACATTACAAACAACAGGTTGCATTCAAAAAAGAAAAAAACAAACAATTACAGTTTTGTTCAGGAGAAAAAGACAGGCATCTAGCATAAAAGCTAGATTTTACTATTTAGTTACATATACGATCTACATTTTAGAATGAGGTTAGGAAGGTAAGAAGGTTATCCAGGAGTAAAGGGGGAGGAGAGCTTGAGAGGTATGGGCTGAAGTGTACAGTTGCATTTCCTGTTTAGATAGAGGTAGGAATGAAGCTGACTTTTTAAAGTTAAGGTTGTCACAGGTCCTCGGTGTGGAGGGCAGAACATTCTATTTTTTAGCTAGGGAAAAGGATATCAGAAGCTGACCAGCTGGGCGCTTGGGTTTTGGTGGGTAGATCTAAGGGATCTGAGGGGTGTATATGGTTGTAGTATATTGGATAGTGCAGGGCAGTTAGTGGGTTGGAACAATAATTTGTGGGCTGTGGTGATTTGGAGAAAGTCAAGTTGATTTTGGAGTTCAAGCCAGTTTAATGAGTGAAGGGAGGTGCAGTGATGAGAGAAGGATTTGGCACTGGTGGCGAATCTGGAGATTTTGTTTCAACATACTTCCAGTTTGGAGGTAAGTGTGGAAGATAAATTAGTGAGCAGAGGAGTGCCATACAGTAGAGAGGGAAGGAGATAGTTTGTGGCGAGAGTTAGTCTGGTGGTAGGAGAGAGGAAGTGGTTGTTTCTGTACAGTAGGCCAAGTTTTACGTGTGTTTTCTTGATGTTTAGCTGGATATGAGTTAAATTTTAGGTGATCATCAATGGTGACACCAAGAAGTTTGGCAGAGGGTACGACCTCGATAGTGAAGTTGTTACGGCTGGTAATTTGAAGTGAGTTTTTATCAAGATGGGAGGATTTTGAGGGAGAGAATAGAAGGATCTTAGTTTTGTTGGCATTTAGTGAGAGGTGATTTTGGAGCATCCAGTTTTCGGTGGTTGAGAAGGCAGTTTGTGTCAGAAACTGGAGCTCTGTTAGGTCAGTAGCGCAGCAAATCAAAGTGGAATCGTCAGCGTATTGCACAATTTTGTTATTAGGTATGACTTTGTGGAAGTCATTAATAAAGATATTGAATAGCAATGGGCCAAGTATGGAACCTTGGGGTACTCCAGTGGGGGAAGAAAGGAAAGTGGAAGTGGGCCTGGCCCAATTTCACAGTTTGGGACCTGTCTGAAAGATAGCTGGAGAACCAGGAAGGAGTCTTTTGGGAAAGGTTGAGATTAGAGAGATGGTTTATAAGGTGGATATGGGAGATGGTATCAAAAGCTTTAGATAAGTCCAGCAGAACAGAGGATACCATATTACCAGAGTCACGGGCTAAATTGACAGAATGTAAGAAGGAGAGAAGGGTGGAGTTGGTACTGTGTCCTGGGCGGAAGCCATGTTGGGTAGGAGATAGTAGCTGGTGTTTGGTAAGGAATGGCAAGACCTGCAGGTGGATGCATTTTTCAAGAAGTTTGGAGACTGGGGAGAGGATGGCTATTGGGCAGAAATTGGAGACATTACAGTTTTTGCCACCTTTGTGGAGTGGAAGAATAAATGCAGTACACCATAGTTTGGGTACGTAGGATTCAAGTAGTGATCTATTGATCAGGATGCTGATAGGCAGAGCAATAATGTCTGAGGCTATTTTTAGGAAGGAGGAAGGAATGCTGTCAGGGGCATTGGAGCAAGGCTTTAGTTTAGAGAGAAGTTTCTTTATTAGGTTGGTGGAGACGGGTTTGAGTTTGAAAGAAGGGGGTGAGAGGAGGGAGGGGAAGATTGAGCAGGGAGGGGTGGAGAGTTATTGTTGGTAAAGGTCTTGGTTAGCTCAGCAACAGAAGAAGTGAAGAAGGTATTGAATAGTGAGGCAATTTCAAGGTCAGATTTGCTGTTGTCAGACAGGGGTTGTTTTTTGGACCTGGCCGAAGGAGGGAATTAATACAGTTCCAGAATTGTTTGGGGTTTTTTGCATGATTTACTTGTAGTTTGATGTAGTAAGACTTTTTATCTCTAATGACTTGTTTTTTGGCTAGGTTTCTCAGCTGTTTATATTTAAGTAAGATTTCTGGCTGTTTATATTGGAGTTAGGCTTTCCAGGTTTTATCCCTTTGTAGCATAATCTTTTTGGTATCTTTGGTGAGCCATGGGGCAGTCTTTGTTTTAACTCTTTTTGTTCTTATTGGAGCTAGGGAGTTGAGGACAGTTACGAATGTTGAATTGAAATAGTCAACAGCTGCGTCTAATGGTAGAGATTTTAGGGGGTTCCAGTTAGTTAGCTTAAGGGAGTCAGAGAAAGTAGTAGGGTTAAAGTTAGATAGGTTACGAGTATGAATGTACTGGTGAGAGGGTGGGGAAGTGAGTGTAGCTCGAAGGGTGAAGGCAGGGAAGTGGTCTCCTAATGGGTCAGGAATGACACCAGATTTTATGACTTTGTTAGGATGAGATACTAAGATCCAGTCAAGTATGGAGCCTGGGGGGTTGGTTTTGTTAGGTCTAGTAATGGAGTTAGTAAGTTGAGTGAAGTTAAACAGGTTGATTGTTATGGCGGAATTAGGGTTAATGATTTTTCCCAGTCAATATTTACATCTCCCCAATGTAGGTTTCTAGCTTAATATTAGAGGAGGTCCAGGGGAGGATGTCTTCCAGGGTATTGGTGTTGTTACCAGGAGGAATATAGAGGGAAATGAGGCAGATGCCTTTATGGTTGATTATTTTTAGTAGGCCAGTTACAAGTTCAGCATTATTGAAAGAAGGCATGGGATGGGATTAGGGTAAGGAATGATGGACAAGTGGTTGGAGTAGATTAAAGCTACACCACCACCTCTTTTACTTAGGCAGTCAGATTGGAGAGAATGAAATCCAGGGGGAAGGAATTCAGAGTCACTTATGCGAGGTTTTAACCATGTTTCAGAGATGGCTACAATGTCAGGTAAGTTGCGATTGAGCCAGGCAAGAAAGAGGGTTCATTTATTTTTTATGCTTTGGGCCTTGATGATGAGAAATTTGAGGTATTTACTGGTGGATTTGTTGTTGGTGCTGGGGTGGCTTGCTGGAGAGAAGTTTGGTCCTGGATTGGGGTGAATGTCGCTGGCTAAGCAAAGGTAAGTGATATGGGGAATAAGTTTATTAGGCTTGTACTTAGAAGTAACTGGTAGTGAATTGGTTTAGGTTTGTAGTATTTAGTAGTGCCTGGGAAAAGTTTTACTTTTAAGAGAAGGATAGGGTGGGAGGGGAACTAAAGAGGCAGAGATGTTGTGGAAGTGGGCTGTAAGGAGGGGTGGGGAGAAAGAGGTGGAGGGTGTAAATGGAAATCAGTATAGGAGGTGGCATGGTAAAGAGGTAGTAGAAGAAGGATGAGGATGGATGTAGAGATAAGGATTTTAGGAGGAAGGGTGAGCATGGTGGTTGGAGTCGGTCAGAAGTGATAGAGAGGAGGGTAATGGAATATTAGGTGGGATGGGGGAGTGGTAGTGAGAGTCAGGTAGGTTTGAGGAAGGGGTGGTGGAAAGGTGTGTGAAGATTGGTTGGAGGAGAGGGAGGGATTGTAAGAGGAGAATAAATGTAGGAGCACTGGGGGCGGGTGGAATTTAGGGGCAGGGTAGAGGAGCGGAGTGAGCCCACAGGGCGAATGGAGCGGGAAGAGCCAAGAAGGCGGGAAGGTCCAGAAAATAATCAATCAGTGATCTGAGGCTGGAAAAGGAGAGTTACTGCTAGGGTGCAGGTATTCTGGTTACAAACTTTGGTTTTCCAGTTACTAACTTTGGAATTTAAGTTTGGTTAGAGTACACTCTTTAAAGAATGTGCATGTGTGTGTGGTGGTAATTCCACTGATTCATTAGTGTAGGGCTGTGTATAACCTTCTATAGCTAATTCCCATACGACCTCTCACACTTTGTTAATATTATAAATAGCTTTTGACTTTGACTTTAACTGTGTGAATTTGTTAAACTGTATCTGCACGATATTTTTCCACTATAGGTAATATTGCTCACACTTTATATTATTTGATATGTAGCTGTACCCTATTTTTATTGGACTGCTATCTTCACTGTAATCTGTTTCATGGAGCTTTTTTCCCCGGGCCTCCACTGAAAACGGGCTCTCTGGGCCCAGTGGATTTCCCCGGTAATCAAGCTGGAAATAAAATAATAAATAAAAATAAAATAAATATATATATGTATATATATAGATCTACTTTTCTTCATCGAAATTGCACTTCAAAAAAGAAAAGTAGATGCCCACTTCAGCGAAAGTTCACGTCAACGAAACTGCACTTTCACTGAAGTATAGTCGCCGGATCGGCTAACCAAAAAAAAAAAAAAACACACAAAAAAATCTTTTGAAGGGGGGCAAGCCCCCCTGCACCCCTCACTTTAATATTCTCAATCAGACATTGCACTACAGTGGGGAAAAGGGAATATTCCCTTATCGCCACTGTACCACAACCTCAGCACTAGTTTGCTTAGTTGTACATCAACACTAAACGTTGATGTACAACTAAGATTACATGCAAACTGCATGTTTTTATTTCTTTTTTTTTTTAACTTTTATTTTCACATGAAAGTGCATTTTCGACAAATTGTACTTTCGCGGAAGTGCACTCACGAATTTACGTTTCGTTGAAACGTAAATTTGATGTGCTAAATGGATTCTATATATATATATATATATATATATATATATATATATATATATATATATATGGGTCTACCTGAGATGGTCGATAGGCCATATGATCGACACTCATTTGGTCGACAAGCAGATTTGCCCCCCTCCCCAATGTTGTGTGACCCTGGAGTTGATATATATAGTTAGGGGGTGTGTGGGGGGCACAGCCCCCCATATAACATGCTTGTCGACCAAATGAACTGTCGACCAAATGGATGTCGATCATATGGCCTGTCGACCATGTGAAGTAGATCCATATATATACATATATATATATATATATATATATATATATATATATGTACACATATATATGTGTGTGGGTTACCTTTAGTTAATTGACAGCCCACACCATTGAAACCAACTTCACTGACATAGCAGAACATCAATAACAGGAGAGTTGACGTTTCCCACATGGTAACCATTTGGCCATCCCAAATTCAACAAGTAAAACAAACCCACCGATGTGGGTGGCCACCCCATCATACCCCCCCTTAATAAATATTCCAACTCCGAGAACACACTGCCATGGGGGTAAGGGGCAAAGTTCAGGCTGATGGCCAAATGGTTACTTACCGTGTGGGAAACGTTGGCTCTCCCGTTGTCGATGTTCCCGTGTCAGTGAAGTTGGTTTTGATGGAGTGGGCTGTCGATTACAGGTAACCCATATATATATATATATATATATATATATATATATATATATATATATACATATATATATACATACAGACAGATACACACACACACACACACACGTACGTGTTTGTGTGTGTATCTATCTATACATATTGATATATAAATGTATTTACATCTGCACACACACATACACACACACACACACATATATATATATATGGGCGATGATCTCTTTATTAAACATTGGCACGTTTTATCAGTAGACCCCAAAATTAAGGAGATCAGTGGGGACAGACCGAGGTTCATTTATCGTAACAAGAAGAACCTCAAGAACCTCCTTTGTTATCCTAAGATCATACATCAACAGTTGCCTGTACAGGAACATTATATGTTACCCTGCAATAGCTGTAACTTTTGTTCTTACATCCTCTCAGATCCAGTGTTTGTGTATCCTACTACACCAGGTGAATACATTATACGTATCAGTGGCAGCTGCATGTCCAAGGACGTGGTTTACTTAGCTACCTGTGTAGCTTGTTCAGCGTTCTATGTAGGCAAAACGAATCGTTGTCTAAGGGACAGGATTCGTGAACACGTATATCACATCAGGAAGGGACACCTACATAATGCACTTGCCAAACATACACATGAGTATGGCTTACAACATCACTTCAGATTTAGGATCTTGGAACAAATATCTAGGACACACAGGAGGGGAGACGTCAAGAATTACACAGAGGCGAGAGAGATACATTGGATCATCAAGTTTAGAGCTGATGTTTCACCGGGACTTAATGGCAAGGTTCCATTACGCCCACTTTTAAAGTTGAGGAGATTGAGACACTGTCGATGAGTTATAGGAGTGTCAGAGATCATCGCCCAACACAATATATTAAGCACTGTCCATATGATTCATATATATAGGACTTGATCCACTGTCTTTTAGTTGTATAGATGTCAGTGTATAACATTTTTTTTATTATACATATACATTTTTTATTATATATATTTTATTACATGTTCTCATGTTCTCACATTTTTTATATTTTGGATATTGACTACACAAGTCTTGGATTTGTTTGGGTTTTGTGTTTTAATAAGGGTATGTATGCCTTTAAGCAGTACTTGCCATTTTGGCGCTTTTTTATGTATTTAAGTTAGGTTATGTGATGGTTTGTTTGTATAGAGGTCTGAAGAAGCTATTTAGCGAAAGCGCTAACCTTTTTTTGCAATAAAAACTTGCTTTTATCCTTGGACAATGTTGGATCATTTTTTGCCTGATGGATTGATGCTACCTATTTTATGGGACATTGTTTGAGCATTTTGAGCCCCTTCATTGCTTTGCTCTGCGGTTGTATTTTTGGTTTATTTCAAAGTTATTAATGTGCTGTCTTGGTCAGGTACAATGTGGTGAAATGATGCAAGAAAAAGTTGAACAGCAATACTAAAACTAAATTTCTTTCCTTTTAATCATAAATATTGTTCAAGATGTTATTGGATGAAAAGTTTGTACAAAAATAAAACTCACTTCAGAGAATATAGAGAAACATGACTTCTTGAAAAAAGCTAGAGAGTATATCAAAATGTGAAAAAAGTAATATGCATGGTCTAGGAAGTCCAGGATGGGGACAAAATGGGGGATACACTGGAGGATATACGCGTGTGTGTGTGTGTGTGTGTGTGTGTGAGGGGTATAACAGTAAGCATTGGGGGTGCATTGCATCCCTTTGCCTTAGGCTCCATTTCATCCAAGGCCAGCCCTGTACATAGGGTAAATGTACTGTATCATCATTGCAACTACATACATTGTCAATATCTCTCTGTGAAACAGGCCAATGTGGTGGAATAACACAGGCCTGACAAATTGTAGCTACAGTCAGACTGTGTGTGCTACTCTTACAACTCTGCAGCATGAACTAAAAGTTTGCTTACGATGGATTGCAGTAACAGGGTGATACTTAGACTGAAGAGTCCAGGGAATTCAACTTGACACGTGCTGGAGTCCCCAAAATGCTAATAGCAGTCCTGTATATATACATCACAAACACACGCACACTTATGAAAAACACACCAAAAGCTTAAGGCAAAATCAAGGAAAGCTAATAGGAATGTCAATTATGCCTTTCCAATGTCTTACCTCAAGAATCGGGGGCAAAGGAAAAAAGTCAAAAATAAAAATGGTGACAAAAGCCCATCATTCTGACACAGATTTTAAATATAGCTCATTTATACTTAGAAAGTAAATTAAAGTCATCCCCAATGAAACAGTCAGCCCACAGAATAAACCACTGGTTGCCACAATCAGCTGAAAACAGTAGTCAGAGAAGGCTCTAGGCCTATGTCCTACAGCAAAGCTGTGATAGTGAAGAAAAGAGTGCTTTCAGACAGCAGTTGTAGAACCTAATAGATAAAATGGGACAACATGAATTGGTGCTGATAAAGAGGTGACCTGAATGCCAAAATCAGGACAGAAGAACATAACAGGACTACCTTGACCCACAAGGGTGGGGCAAATAGGAATACAGAAGGAGAGGCCATTCTAGACTTCTGTCTAGCAAATAGCTTGATGGTGGCCAACACATGGTTCAGAAAGACAGTCACAAAACACATACAAGAGTGGCCAACATACAACTCAGGTAAACTTTCTCCTAGTAAGGAATGGGCACCGGGGTAGAATCAGTGATTGAAAAGTCATCCTCAGTAAAACAGTCCGCCCACAGCATAAACCACTGGTTGCCACAATCAGCTGCAACCACTAGTCAGAGAAGGTTCTAAGCTTAACAGAGACTAGACTGAAGACCTGGAAGCTGACTAGAGAGAAAGTACAAGAGTTTAAGGAATTACTCATGGCTCTAGCACCTCAGGAACAAGAGGAAATAGGTGGAGGTGAGGAATAATTTATTTTATTTATTTATTTTACATTTGTTAACCAAGAAATTCCAACTGGACCAGTTCCATTTATAGCGAAGGCCCGGGGAGAAAATAATGGCAGTGCCTCAAAAAGCATGTATGAGAACTACAGAACAAATATGTGGTCAAGCCAGGTATGGAAATAAGGTACATAAGGAAAGCTGGTAGTGAAATGCAGAAGTCCAAAACATCATCAAAAGAAAGACAGAGTGTTGGAAAAAGGTGAGAGAGAAAAGACAGGCCAGGCTAAGAGGGAACTCTGGCTGGCTATCAAAGAGGTTAAGAGAGGATTTGCAAAAGCAAAGAACAAAACATCAGAGGCATTCAACCAGCTTCTGACAACTGACTCAGTAGACTGCAGAAAGAAACTTTATCAGGTTACAAGACAAAGACAGAAGATAAAGAAGAGAGTCAGATACCCTTTGTAAGGTATGCCAGCAACAACCTGCTCACCAGCCCACAAGAAATCAAAGACGGATAGGGGGAGTACTTTCAGCAGCTTCTGAATGAAGAAAACCTGACAGAATATGTACAGCCCCCAGACACATCCTTTGATCAAAGAAGAGGAGCCTAAGAACAGCACTAAGGAAAATGAAGTTGGGGAAATTAGACTGTTCAGTTGAGGTCACAGCAGATATGATCAAGATGTTGGGTGAGAATGGGGAGAAATGGCATCTGAGGGTACTCACAGCAGTATGAAGAGAAAGGCATATCTCACATGACTGGTGAATAAGCATTCTAGAGCCAGTGTATAAGAACAAAGGGGACAGCCACAACTGTGGGCAGTACAGAGGTATCAAACTTCTTTCATACTGCATCAGTGGTCTCCAACCTTTTTGCACCAAGGACCGGTTTCATGTCCGACAATTTTCCACAGACCGGTCATCGTGCCCACATTAAAATAAAGCATAATAAAGTGCATAGTAAATATAACTCACCATAATGCAGAATCAATAGGAGCCTTGAGCTTGTTTCCCCTGCAACAAGATGGTCTCATCTAAGGGTAATGGAAGACAATGACACCTGAAGTGTGTTCCTTATGTCCAGTCTACTCTGTAATTTCGTTTTGGTTGCTGTCATTGCAGAAAACCCTGCCTCACAAAGATAGGATGTTGGAAATGGAAGCAAGGTTTTCAGTGCTTATTCTAGCGACTTTCTAAGTTTATAAGAGCAATATTTAAAAATCTCTCTCTACTACTTGTGGCTCTGTCCAGATTTACTGTGCACGAGGTTGAGAGGTATGGTCAAGAGGTACGGAAATCTAATGGAAACCTTATTCTCAATCTAGCAACTTTCTAAGTTTATAACAGCAATATTTAAAATCTGTCCCTATTATTTGTGGCTCTCTCCAGACTTATTGTTCGAGAGGTTGAGAGGTATGATCGAGAGGCAGCAAACCTAATGGAAACCTTTTTCTGAATCTAGCAACTTTCTAAGTTTATAAGAACAATATTTAAAGTTTGTCCCTATTATTTGTGGCTCTGACTCATACCTCTCAACTGTCAAGATTTTCGCAGAATGTCCTGATTTTTGCCTCATATTTCTGTTCTATTCCTCATAAAATCTGCAGTTTTCCTGATTTTTGTGTCAAGTAGGTGAGGATTGTAGTAATTATATAATGACAGGAGTTTGAGTTTCAGATTTCATATCCTTCAGAAAATGCATGGTAACACAAGACCTTGCATTCTATTAACTTTCCAAGTTTATAAGAGCAATATCAAAAATTTGTCCCTATTTTTGGGCCTTTGTCTGGATTTTTTGTGCACAGAAGTTGAGAACTAAGGGCACTGTCCAGATTTATTGTGCGACAGGTTGAGAGGTATGATCGAGAGGTACACAAACCTCTTAATTGATGCTGCCACGGATTGCTGTCACTCTATACACACACAGACAGACAGACGGACAGACAGGCACACACACACACAGACACTTTTTCTTTTTCATTTATTTTTATTTTACACTAGCTAAACAGCAAAAGAGCTGCTTAGAGAGGGTAAAATAATGGCTCGATCGATCTCTCTCTCATACACACATATGCAGTCTCTTCTGCTTTCACACTCACATTCACTCACACACACAGACAGAAACAAACACACATACATACACACACACACACACTTTTTTGTTTCACTCCCTGTCTAAAAATTTCTGTGCGGTCCAGTGGTTGGGAACTACTGCACTGCATGAAAGTTCTTAACAGGGTGATTGATAAATGAATATGCATAGCAGTAGAAAGTACAAGGAAGATGAGTGGTTCAGATTCAGATCAGGATACATCACAACCAACCTGATGTTTGCAGTGAGACAAATAAATGAGAAGAAGCTAAAGAAGAGGAAAGAGTCCAACTGGGCATTCCTACACTTGGAGAAGGTATACAATAAGGTCTCAAGAAAGCTAACTTGGGCAGTTCTGCAGTGGTATGAAGTCCCAGAAACACTGGTAGAATTAGTGCAGGCTATGTACAAGGATCCAATGATGCAAGTGCGGTGTTCAGTCTCAGAGTGGTTCCTAGTGGGAACAGATGTGTATCAGGACTCAGCTCTGAGCCCACTGCTGTTCATACTGGTGATGGACTAATTAGCAAACAGGCTGGTGGAGAGAAATCAACAGAACTGCTCTATACAGATGATGGAGCATTACAGGCAGAATTTGATCAAGAACATAATCTAAGGATAGATAGGGGAACTGAATGCAAAACTGAAGGCACATGAGATGAAACTGAGTAGAGATAAGACAGTTGCAATGGTTAAGAAATGGGGAAAATCAGAAGAAGCTTAGAATTGAGACAGAAGGGAAAACAGTAGAACAGGTTAAGCTTCAAGTATCTGGGAGCATTGGCTGAAGAGAAAGGAAATCTGAATGAGGAGGTTAAAGCTGGAATCAGGGCATGCAGCCAACAGGCCCAGAGTATCAGAGGTCATGTATGACAGAAAAATGCAAAAGAATCTGAAAAATAAGGTGTACAAAACAGTGATGTGACTGCTACTACTGTACAGTACAGAAACCTGGGCAGTAAAGGCAGAGCAGTTGAGGAAGCTAGAGGTGATGGAGATGAAGTGTCTGAGATGGGTGGTAGGATGTACAGTGTGAGACAGATGAAGAAATAAGGACATCAGAGCAGAGGCCAAAGTAGCTCCAATTGCAGAGAAGATCAAATAGAACACATAACGGTGGTTTGGGTAAATGTGCATAAAGACAGAAGACAATCTGATTAAGATGATTTGGGACAGACAGGAAGAAAGCAAGAGGAAATGAGGGTGTCCAGCAAACAGATTGCTGGATTGTGTGACAGAAGACCTGAGACAGTCAGGCATGACTGCTGAAAAAGGTAGGAGAGTGGCACTGAATCGAGAGAGCTGGCAACAGTTAACACAACAATCCAACCCCATACAGAAAATGGGAAAAAGGGAGGTTGATGATGGTGATGATGATGACTTAGGCAACTGTTAGAATATCAGACTTTGCATTACCTTTCAGTTTCTGAAATACATCTCAAATTAACATATCTGAGAATTTATTTAGTGAGCTCTGCTTCATTATGCTACAGGAACATTTTTTTAAGCTTCAAAGTTGCTAGAACAACACGTTTTGGATTACCTTGCAGTTTCTTAAGTATATGAAGTCTCAAAGTCACCTCTATCAATGTATTTATTGAGTCCTATTCAAATACATTTTTACAATTTTTTTTCTTTTTTTTAAACAGCAGCAGTATCTGAACGTCAACTTGCTAAATAGACTTCATGGTTCTCTGGAGATATGGACAGATACCCTAGATGTCTTGACAGCCATCAGGTGATTAAAACATTCACATCACCTTGGACCATCTTTCAGTTAAACAGAGAGCCAGAAGATTGTGGAGAAGTTAAACATGAAAATGAAACATTACTTTGGTTATTTTACAGGCTGCTATTCTAAAAAAAAAAATGGCACGGGTCACCTCAGAACATCAGTCTGCAGGAGTGCTTTTAACTGTGCATACTCACCACATAAGCAGGTAAGGAAAAGTGGAGATGAGAAAATGTAGTTTTTCTTAAAAAACTCAAATAGAAAGTATATGTTTTTATTGAACTGTCTTACAGAAGGACAATTTCGCTACTCATCAACAGTGTTTGTGCATCTGTAAGTCACAAAGAAGTGAAGCAATATTTAACAGAAAAAAGAGAGTCTATATACAGTCTCCAGGCAAGGTACGGGCACATTGGATTTCATGATGGTGTTTTGTGGTGCTATTATGAGGATTGTTCAAGTCACACTAAGTGCAAATTAGTTAAACTGGGATGGAAGTGAAAGGAGAAATGGCTACAGTCAGCTATTTTGCATTGCTGCTGTCATACATCTAGACAGCATGCCTCCTCAGCACTAACTCCAAAAGGCAGACATGTTCTGTGGACCCCTTTGCAGTCAAACTAGCATGAATGTGAATGAAGAAATATAGAACAACAACATACTTTAACTTATTGATATCTGATGTACATTTCAGCATATCTCCTTAACCATACCCCCAGAAAACAGCCACCAGTATACACAGCTGATTTCAAATGTAAAAAAGTGGAAAAATAACGTTCACAGCAATTCATTCCAGGTTACTCCTACACAGTTTACTGGCCCTAGACAAGTTATAGTGACCTGTGCACACATCTGAAGTGTGATTTTGAGGAAAGTTAAAGGAATTATGGCCACATTCTCCCAGGCAACAACACAAGGTGTTATGCACATCTCCAAAGTTTGACTGTGAGGAAAATTAAAGCAGCAATGACCACAGTATCTTCAGCCCATGCACAAACTACAGCAACGAGCAGGGTCAATTTTAGACTAGGAGGAATTGCAGCACAGGACCATACTAAACCACTTACACAGATAGGAAATCCAACTACTGTAACAGTAAACAATTTAGGAAACAACCTCCTGATTCAAAATACTTTCAGGTATTCAGCATAACTGGATTTCTTGACAGAGACCTTGATCTATGGATTTCCTGACAGAGACCCTGATACAGTGGGATCAAACTGCAATATATTCAGAACATGAAAACCAGCAAATAACGTACACATGATTTAATTACATCTGTAATTCATGCACAGTCTTTCAGCTAATAAATATCAAACACAACTACTAAGGATGCTCGCCTCCTTTTGGTCAATTTTGGCAGAGCAATTTGGGTACTCCTCAGCATGGGTGATAAGGAAGGTGGTACAGGTTTCAAATACCCTTAAATGCAGTTTGTCAGTTTGCATTCAGAGCTCTGCCTAGTACCCACTACTGCACCTTGATCTCTTTATCCTACTTCTCGCATCTTTGATTTATACATTTTTAAACCCTGATCATTGCTTGTCCTTAGCCAATGTGGTCTTCTCTACATCTTGGCCTATAATTCTCAAGTCTCCATCCACTCCCACTATCACCTATTATTCCAACTTAAGGAGAAGAAAAGCCTTCAGCACTGCAGTTTTTGCCTAATGGAACCACATGTCTTGTGTCATCTGAGCTTGAAACATTTTCACAGTCTTTTTCTTTGTTTTAAAAAGAAACTCCATTGAGTTATACATCACAAGAGGGGCATATACAGCATTATCTAGATGGAATTATCTAGATTTGTCTGTTTACTTGTGTTTTTCATCCCATGTGTCAACTTGTATATAAAGTAATAGTATTTCTAGGAAATGCAAACACACAACTTTATTTCTGAATTCTAGTCATTTTGCTTGCATTATTCCATTTTTTTTCTTTTTGTTTATGCTACTACCAGCAAAGCCATGTTTGCATGGTATTCAGACTAGACTCAGACTCTTTTCCTCTGGCTGGTTTATAACTTCTACCATCGCAGCATGTGGCTAAACAAAAGTCCAACATCTTCTGGGCTAGTTCACCTTGTCAAATGACTGAATATAAGTAAATGTGTAAAGGTCAAACACAGCATATCACAATAATGATAATAATAATAAAAATACTATTATACAATGACCCTCCCATTAATATTCCAAAATGTGCACTCTGTTTGGCCAGCGTACCTGTTGTAAATCCCACAATATACCAACGGAAAAAGGTCCGGTCGCCCAAACTTTTTTCCATTGATATAAGGTGTCCAAAACTTTTTTTTTTTTTTTATTATTATTAAAAATAAAATAACAGGGCTTTTTCTCCGTTGCTTCAGTTTCAAAGCATTGATGTACTGGGTATGCGTAGGAATGCAAGTCCCATACACATGCGCAGTACATCAACACAAGGAAGCAGTATACCACCAGCTGCGGAAGAACAGTAATGCGCTGTTATACAAAGGCATTATTTAAGAAAAGTTAGTATTTTTTCTTAAATAATGTCATAGCAATAACAGACTCCGTGGTTGTGGTATATTGAAGATTTACCCATGGTTAGCTTTATTTAATCATTCGGGCTTCGCCCTCGTGATTAAACCACACCAACTGTAGTAAATCTTTAATATACCACACCATGTCATCAATTATTGCTTAAATAATGCACATTTGTTAACCAGGTAGGCCTACTGGATACACCACCCCTTTTCAGGGTGACCCTGAAGTTATGTCTGGTTAAGCCAATTGCTCATGGTCACACAGTATGAAAATGAGGCCAAGGGAATCAAACCCTTTACTACAGATACTAAAGCTCACAGCCTTAAACATCTGCACCATATACTGTAGAACACCGGTAACACAGAGTTTTCCACACTCTTAGGTGGACAAGTCTGTAAGCCATATTTGTCTTCAAGGAACTCATAATCACAAACAAAATGAATACCAGCAAGTAATCATCTCATCCCTATGAACTCTTCAGGGATCTGATATCCATTCATGAGCCATGTTATTAGAAATTTTCACACTGAAATATGCTATAGCAGTACCTGTGCTGTAGAACAATCTTGCACAAATTACTGGACGAGCAGTAACCTCTAAATACCTTCAGGAGAGAACTCAAAGCGTATTTACTGCACATCAGTAAACATAGCTGTAAGGGGACATTAGAGTCACAGTGCAGCATATGGCTGAGGTATAAAGGCATGCTAGAAACTAATTTCTCCAGTTTAATCCCATTCTCTACCTGCTGTGGATTATTATTATTATGAATGGGAAGGTATATATTGCCACTGGTGCTGACTGGTAAGGATCCAATAAATCGCTGCTAGCTGAAAGTTATTAAGTCGTCCACTACTAATTTATTACACTAGAATAATAGTCTATCTTCTAAGTCTGGTGAACTTTATGCACTTTACTTCATTGCTAAAATTTTTTGAACTACACTATGAGATGACAATGGAACTTGCTACTCTAACTTAACCTGAAAGACTCCATTTTTCTCTTCTTCTTACTGAAGCTGTATTCCATGTACCCATGCTCCCAATCAAAGTTTCAACAACTAATTTGGCAAGTACTACAGCAATCATAAATCTGAACATTTAAATAACAAATTATAAAGCTTGATGTTATGCATTTCAAGAGATTTTGCACTTGAAGAAGCCTACTGGCACATCCCACAAACCCACTACGTTTTGACAAGTACATCTGAGGTTGCTCTACCTTAAGAGTATGGAGAATACTCCTGAGGTACTACAGCCTTGGGCACAGAAAGTCTGTGAGTGTGTATGTGTGTGTGTTATAACAGAGTGTGATGGCAATACCGGGAGATACCTGGCAGGTAAAGTCAACAGTCAGGAGTATGACTGCTAGGCAGATAAAATAAGTAATAGCTCAGGATTGTTATAGCTGTTAGAACTTAGCTGGGGGTATGATAAGTAGCTGACCTTTAAGTTCTTGCTGTTGGGCAGGAAATTAAGTTTAGGGGGTGGGGATGTGGTCCATACAACCAATATTTACAATCAACATGGCAAGTTACAGAGTTTACAAGACTCATTAGGAACCTAGATGAAGAGAAGGGGATGTACTGCTATCCGCAGTGGTGTACCTCAAAAGAGTGAGAGGACTGGAAACCACATTTCCTACAGGACTGGTGAGAAAAATGAAGAAACTGTAGCTCTTTAGCACAAATTCTTGTCTCCAATGTCTCCTGCTGCACTCGAGCTAGTTTGGTGAAATTTATCTTTTTTTTTGTTGCACCTGCATTAGTGAGAAGAGATTTCCTGTTTATTTGTTGTGCTTTTCTATGTTGTCTACCTGAATTACATTCCAAAAAGCCATAGAAGCCAAAGTCCTGGTAAAATGAGCCTTGACCCTGCCTAGAAATGTCTTTTTATGGTGGGAATAACAAAAAAGCAATAGCAAGAGACACTTCTTGACCTTTTTTCTTACATTCACAGGAAATAAACAGTTGTTCGACCTTCCTGAAGGATATATATTTCTGTCAAGATAATACCAGAGTTGTCTATGTACATCCAGAGTATAAGGAATGCTCTCTCCCTCATTTTTTGGTTCTGGAAAGAAGACAGGGAGATGGATGGCTTGACTCAAAGTAAATTCTGATGCCACTTTAGGAATAAAAGAAAGATTTATTCTCTTAGACACCCTTTCTTCATGGGACACACACAAAAGCTAACCCCATCAAAACAACTTGTAACTCAGATATTCCTCTTGCAGATGTGAGAGCAATAATTAACACTGTTTTCAAAGTAATGAACATCAAGTCATCTTGATGAGCTGATTCAAAGGACACTAGTCTTATTTTTTTCAAAACATAATTAAGATCCCATGAAGGAGCTGTTTTATAGACATTTATAACAGTGCATGTACATTTCTGTTTGCTACTAGAATCCATGTAGGAAAATACAGTCACTTAAAATGCATGTACATTTCTGTTTGCTAGCATGTATACATTAAAGGGTTAAACTGCTCTTAGCTGAGAAGCAGAAAAACATCCAACTACATGTAATACAAAACACTTAGCGCCTGGCACAAGCTTCAAGGAATTACAGATAAAAAATCAGGTGCAGGGAGCATCGAAAGACTGCTTTCATACAGAAACATTCTCAAACAGAAAATACTCCCTAAAAGTCTACTTGCCTTGAAACAGAACACAAAGTAGCTTAACAACAGACTGCATGACATCAGAAAAATTCCACAGGTATTAACAACAAGAGATTGTTTCATGGACAAGATCCAGATGGTACAAAAGAATATATAAAGGACATTAAAAGTGTATGATTTTAGATGTGATTTTTTGTTAGATCTGGTACACTGGAGACCATCATCTATGCTGCCTGAAAAGTTTAACTTGAGCCATTAAAACCTGTAAACTGTAACATTATCGTACATATCGTCTGTTATATAGCAAAGTTATGTTTTTAGTACTGTGCATAATATAGTGCTGAAAAGGTTAACAATCTGCAAAATTCAGTGCATTAATCAGACTTTCATTTCAGCAAGGCACCAGCAAGCAGAAGCAAGAAGCAGCAGCAAAAACATCTGCATTTATTTTTTCAGGAGCCATCTGTTTTCTATGTGGAATTAAAAGTAAAACCCCCTTCATGAAAAGTTTAACAAGCGACTGTGTTGAAAGGGGAGGACTTATGGGCAAAAGTACTGAAATGAGTGCAAGATTAATCTTGATAGAGGAGTATGAAAGGGCAGAGAATAAATACACAAATATTACAGAACCAGAGGTACAAGAAACCCGGAAAGGACCTGGTTCTTACATAGCACCAACTAGAAAATCTTATTCACAAACCAATATATGACTTCCTAGTAGCATGTTTCTTTGCCTCCTTTAAAACCTGCTGCATGTCTTGAGAGAAAAAAGTGCTTAAAGTGCATCAAAATTAAACATGCAAAAAGTCAGTTGTAATTGTTTCAGGTTGGGTGTATCAAACAACATCTGTCTTGTGTGGTTAAATCTATTCTGTGAGAAAATTTGTGGTAATTGCTCTTAGCCAATTCAATAAGAAGGGAAAACCACTGCTGCCTGGGCCAGAAGTGTGAGGGGAGTCACCACTATGATTCTTGGAGAGTCCTTGCGAGTCTTCAAAATGACTCTTGATATCCAAGGGAATGAAAAAGTATCTGTTTTCCAGTCCCGTTTACAAGGAATCCTAGAGCTGAATTTTTTTAATTGTCTGTTTTGCAAAGAGGCAAATAGATCTACTTGAGTAGCTCCCACAACTAGATCACTTCATGGAATACCTCCCCTCATTCAATTTCTATTTGTGAAGCTTGTCAGCCACAACATTTTGCTCTGATGGGAGGTAGGATGCCTGGAGGGTTATTTTTTGCCTTTTGTTTACCAGGATGGTCAGACTGAGCACTCAGGCCCATTTTCAGAGGAAGCCCAGGGAGAAAAACTCCATTAAAGTTACAAACATTAGAAAAATGTAGAGAAAAAAACTGAGTTTCTTAACAGTAACAATGGGCTTTTAGAATCTTGTAATGGGCAATTCAATCAGACAATTTGATTTCTGTAGGAGCGTTACAGAATAGTAAAGAGGTTGCATAAAATATACATCAATATACAAATTTAATTTACAAGGGAGTGATGAAAATCAGCATACAGTTATAAATGCAGACAGGATTTATTTACATTATTTACATAAGATACGAGACCTGGAGAGTTGGGGGTTGATATAGTCTAGCGATCCGAGAATGAGAGAAATTTAATCAGGGTGTGAACAAGAACAGAGCCCGAGGAGTTTAAGTGTTGTTTCAGGTTGTGCTTAAAGCTAGATGTGCAACTGTCTAGTTTTAGTGGGTTAGACTGTGCTGAATTTCTACTTTCTAGGCTATTATAGCCAGCCTGCAAAGAGAATAATATCTAGAGGCCCCTGTTTGTTTATGTACCGCATGACTATGGTGTTGTCTATAACCACTCAAAGAGGCTCTAGAGATCACAGATGATAGAAAGAGTTGAGCATATTTATTAAAGTAAAATGGCCCTAATTACATATGACCTTATTACTGCCAACATCTTCTTGACATTTATGCATTTTGGTCTGTCTTGTTTGTTCCATGGACCCTGCACTTTTACCCCTATAAACACAGCTCTGCATGCAAAGTCTGATGCATATGTTGCTACAGACTGTGCAGGGACTGCTAGAGAGAGAAGGGAAGACCGGGATTTAGAGATATCTGGTCTCTCCACCAAAACAGCTCCCTCTTTGCAAAGCTTAACACTGGAATTTGGAAGATTAGAGGTAAAAAAGATAGTGGGGACATACATTTTCAGGAACCATTGAATCTTCCTCATATGTAGTCTGACAAAAGGAATTATGAGAATTACAGATGCCACAAACTCTAAAATTGTGATAAATTCTCTAGCTGAAGTCTATGGCTGAGTGGAAAAGCTCAGAAACAGGTTTAGATACAGATACACTTTCTTTTGTGGAAACGTGCTTTCTGAATATAGGTATCCATATCCACCAGGTAATCTGGGAATACTACCCTGCAAGAAGGAATAAGAGAGGATTTTATCAAGTTCACTTGGAAGTCTAGTTTAAATGTCTTACCCAAGTAAGAATTCCTGACACTTTAAAAAAAGACTTTGCAAAGATTAGCAATTTGTCTACATAAGAGAGACATTTGAATACACTGCAGTCTGCAATAGGCAATCAAAGGAGCTGCACTCTGTGAATAGTCTTGTAGTGGTAGATAAACCAAAGGGCAATATAGAGAACTGAATGTGTAATTCAGATAGAGAAAATCTTAGAAAACGTCTAAACCCTGTGGCAACAATAATGTGATGATAAGCATCATTTAAATCTAGGGTTATCAAAAAAAAGTGAGTGTAGGAATGAAAAGTAATGGCTTGAAAAAATTATATTTTGAAATCTGAAATGTTGACATAATGGTTGAGAAAGGAGAGGTTGAGTGCTGGTCTACAACAGAATTCCTTCTCTGGTACCAGAAAAATTCTTGAATAAAAACATTTTTTTTTCTGAGTAGAAGTAACTGGTTCTATTGCTCTCACAGAAAGCATTGGACAAAATAGGGATGTCTTATTTTCAGGGTATGGTAGAATTCCCTGGAAAGAAGGGAGAGATTCCCAATGGTATCTGTATCATTGTAGTATTATCCTTCATAGGTTCACAGTTACTTAACTAGATATTGAACTGTGAGAATCTTCAGAAGCCTAGCAATAAAGAGCCCATTTCTCTGTGACAATTTGTTACCAAAGAAAAAAATGAAGACGTACATTCTGAGGCAATTTTAAATGACTGTCGGGGGGATGTCACAATAGTCATTATAAATTATTACACTATATTTTGTTCTGGAATGCCCTCTCCTTCTTCTCTGAACCTCCTTGCCACTTTTCTTGAAGGTCTGCATGTTGAGATTCCTTGTCCTGTTTTCCTTGAAAAAAATGGACTTTGAAGAAAAGATCTTTGTAAACTTGGAAAAAGGAGGGTTGAAAATCTGAGTACCCCCCCCCCCAAATCAATTTCCCTCTTTCATCAAATTGCTTGAGAACCTGAGAAGCACAAGGACCAAATAAAACATACTTATCCAAAGGAGAGTTTAAAATTTCAACGTTGGCATTCTTGGCAAATTTCTGTGTACACAATATGTGCAGAATCATAATAAAAATGTCTGTTCCTCATATTCTTAAAAAATACCAAGAAAAAAATATAACTGGGGCTTGCCAGTTGAGAATTCTAAAAGATAAAGTGACAAGTATAAATTGTTCCCAAAACTGTAAAAGGCTTTCCCATTCATGTCAGAAGGAAAGAGATTAGCATTAACCAAGCCCATTGCTGACTGAAGTCTTTTGACTGAGTGGAGTGGTCTGCAACAGAAACAGCAACATACCTGGGATGAGAACATATGTATTTATAAGACTGAGGAACTTTATAAGGTCTATCAGCATTTTTAGAAGCTGGAGTATGACTATCACACATACTGCAAGCATTAAGAAAAACATCCTTTAAAGCTGGTGAAACTGGAGAAACAACAGCTGGTTGAGGAAATTCAACATGTAAGAAACCATAGTATTTTTATAAAGTCTGAAATATCATTCCGTTCTCACAAAAAGATTCAATTCATTCTGTTAACAGTTTTAGAAAAAGAAAATGCCTCTACAGGAGATTCTGAGCAAATATTTTATTCAGAATCAGAATCTAGTACTTGAGTAGAACCAGAGGATGCTCTTTCCAAGTTTATTCCCTGTTCATTAGACAGGGAATTTTCAGAAACTAAGGAAACTCTTATTTCATTAAGGGAATTCCAGTCAGAATGTAAAGGATTTAGTGCCTGCAATAAACCCTGAGCCAGTGCAGTAAAATCTATTTATACAAACAGAGCATAAGGAAGATAAATGCTTAACATTTTGCGCTTTTTTCTTGTGGAAATTCCTAGGAGGAGACAGACTCTTGGATAATCTTCACTCCAGGGAGCAGGTCTCTTACTCCAGGCATGCAGAGAAGTATTCCCTGTCCTCTTCACTAGGACAGACAGGAGTGGCTCTCCCATTCCTGCCGAGGGCACCTGAACAGCCAAAGAGGACGTGTCTGACTAGCAGTCCTTAGTGGATGAAGGGCTAACACCAGAGAGGTCCAGGGACAAAGATGAATGGTCTGAGAAACCAAAAATGCCAACAGCAGAGTCGCCCCAAAGCAGCTCTGCACAGAAGGAGCCTACTGTGTAGGCAAGGGCTCTTTATTTAATTTATTTTTCTTGGTTCTGGAGGAAGGTAGAACAATGGGACCAGTATGCTGTTCCATGGTTAAACCAGACAAGAAGCCTGAATCACGTTTAGTGAAGTTAACAATAGTCTGTGCCAAGTAACTTGTCAAAAGCACTGTTTAGGCAAAATACACAATGACACCCTAAAAACACATGAAACCCTGTCCACAAATAATTCCAACCAAATACATACAAAACGTTTCACAAAAATTACTCCAAATAAATAAAAGCAGTAAAAATTTAAAACAGAAGGAAAAATGTCTTGACAGGCAAGCCCGTCTCAAGACGGGCCCAAAAGACACTGAACACAGCTAGAAACAATGTTCTGGTGAAAAATAGGAACAGTTTTCAAGATAAAAAAAATTATTATGGAAAGTTTTCCCTAAAGGGAACTTATGTGCATAGCAAAGGATAATCACTAGCTGACTGCCGATCCACTGAAGCCACAACAGGAGCATTCTTCAGTCAGCAAGAAAGTACTGAAGGTTTTGGCACCCAGACTGCTGCTTTTCTTCCTTAGGAGCTCTTGCCATCAGCAGTCCGGATGCCTGTGGAAAGTAGCTCAATGTTCTTGAAGACAGGCTGGCTGGCTAGCTGTTATATCCTAGGCAGAATATAACTCGTAAAGCTAAGGCTAATGTAGCAGTGATTTAATTAATAAAAACCAATGGGATGAACTGCTCCTCCTTTAGGAAAAATAAGATATAGAAATTCCTATGCCTTTTCTAGTGAGGGAGGAAAACAGATGATCTACCTTCTGGGATATCTGGGATGAAGGAGCCTGCCTGTTTTAACTTCCAAACCAGCTGAGAGAATTTCAAAAAGACTTAGAAGAAAGACTAGATCCTAAGCCAGGTAACTAAGAATATTGCTAAGATAGCAGGGGACCAGACTCCTCTACAGCACCACCCCCCATGTTCTGTTTTGCAGAATGACCTACTCTATCAAGTAGTGAAAAATGGAGAGGTTACCCATCAGCTGTAAGTCTCCTTGAAGTTTGTGTCCATGTTAATGAAGATGGCTCACAGACATATTTTAGGTGGCCATCTGGAGTTGGACATGACCAAAGCTCATATACTAGCCCATTTTTATTGGCCATGAATTATGAAAGAGGTAGAAAACTTTGCACTAGCTGTCTGGAGTATCAGAAGACTGACCCAACCCTGGATAAAAGGACCCATTGGTACCAGTGCCCATAACAGATGTCCCCTTCATATGGATTGCTATGGACATTGTACGTCTCCTGGTAGACTCCGATAATGGTTACCAATTATGCTACCCACTTCCACAATGCCATTGCCTTTCGGAAGGCCAGCTCCGGGGTCAAAGATAGGAATTGGCTCTCCTTTTCTCAATACTGGGAATACCAAAGGAACTTTTAATGGACAAGGGTATTCCATAATTGTCCAAGATTATGAAACACTTGTGCCAGGCCTTTCAAGTAAAGCAATTTAGGATCACAACATACCACCTATAAATAAATTAATAGAATGGTTCAAAAGAATGTTAAAATCCATGTTGAAGAAAGCAACAGAAACTGATGAAAAGAACTGGGATCAGTTTTATCCTATCTTATGGATTCTGTAATGAGAGTTCCTCAAGCCTCCAGTAGCTTTAGCTATTTTGAGTTCATATATGGATGACAGCCCAGGAAACTATTACAGTTAAGGAAAACTGAGAAGAAAAAAACCTCTTTTAGACTTACACATAACATTGTGACAATATTTGGGAAAGAATGCAAACAGTACTGGCTATAGCAAGGGAGCATATGGAAAAAGGTTCAAACAAGTCCATACTGCATGAATGTCTAACAATTTAAATGGGCATTTAGGACTCTGATATTAACCGCTGGGCAGGCCATCAAATGATTGGTGCATTTCCAGCAAATCCTTTGATGAACTACTGCTTCTTCCTGAATTTGGGTTACCGGCAGCCCAAACACAATGACTCTGTGGCAAAAGACAAACTCAAGGGAAGCACTTCTTGACACATTTTTATCTGATTTTAAAAACATGTTTTTTTTTTAAATATATAAATAAAAGGAATGAAAACATGCATTTCAGAAATCATTAGTTAAATCCCCACTTCATAGTGTTTACAAAAACTAGCCAATGGTGACTTTCATTTTCCTGGGATTCTCCCTTGACCTCTCATATTGAGCCCCATCCAGTGCTTGTTGCTAGTATTGTCCAAACAAGAAGCCGATTATTTGCATTTATCTTGCTCAGTTCCACTGCTGACCACCAGCTCACCCTCTGAGCTGCTCCAATAATCCACTCGATCACTTGGCTCTAGGGGTGAGGATCAGATAAAGTGGGAGTGGAACCTGCTGATCACCAGCTCACCCTCTGGACTGCTCCATTAATTCACTCGATCAACTCGCTCTGGGGGTAAGGATCAGATAAACGGGGAGTGGAACCTAAATCTTTGCAGAAGAATGGACTTTTTCTACTTAAGTTCTTGTGTAGACCAATTTGGGATGGTACAGCCAAAATTTCTGAAGGGTGGACAGCTGCTGCTCATACCAAGAAAAACAGTGTTCAGGATGGATGGCTCATTAGCTTCAGCAAAGACCTAAAAGTCATACTAGAGGAAATCTATCTTCCTCCAGAGGGGACAGGACAGGTTGGGATTAAGCTGAAACAAACCATGGGACATGTTGTGAACAAGACAATGCCTCAACAGGGTCCAATGTCCACACTGTTCCACTGCGCATACTTATCAGCATCCAAGGGGATGTATGCTGCAACAAAATTCCACTCCATTATGTCTTATAGAAATGAGTGTGCACAATCCAGGCAAATGTATCCGCAACAATGGTTAGCAGAAGTGTGTTGACCTTTGTGATGCATGTCCATGCATCTACTGAGATCAAAAAGCCCCAACCTCCTTATAGACATGCACATCTGTGTGATCCATGGTCTACACAAGGGCTTTTACCATGGACATGTGCCCCAAGCACTAACTTCCTCGCCTCCACATAAAAAAGGCAAGTAGGCTAATCCTCTTCATTACTCTCCTTCCCTCCCCTATACTAGCTCTAGCAGATGCCCAAGCTGCTAGATGAACTCTGGTTGCCTGAAGTATAGTCAGAGCTTATTCCCTCACAATCACAGGTGTGTGTGTCTGTGTCTGTGTGTGTGTGTGTGTGTGTGTGTGTGTGTGTGTGTGTGTGTGTGTGTGTGTGTGTGCGTGCGTGTGTGTGTGTGTGTGTGCGTGCGTGCGTGCGCGTGTGCGTGTGTGTACTTTTCTTGGGATGAGGAATATGTAAAGTGTGATAACATATGCTAAAATCTGGCACTGCTTCCAAACTGTAAATCTGTTGCATGCATTTGAAAGACCACTACTCCCTATCAAACCTACAGAAGGAAAGAAGTGCAAGAGGTCAGCATTTCCTCCCTCCACAATGTGCAAGCCCACTGGTGATGTGAATATGCTCCTGATTTTGAGTCTCCAGCTCTGCAAGCAAAACTGCAATCACTGTGCTGCTGCACTGGTACTAATAGCAGCTCTTATCATTCCACATATTTGTGTGACTTAAAACAGAAAGACATAAATGACCCACAAAATAATATAATGTGGTACCAAAGGGAGATGCCCTTTAACTGTTTAACATATACAGATACAGGCCCTTGTAACAGTAAATCTGAAAGTCAGCTGTTCTGAGTAGATAATATCTTAGTTTTCTTTCTTTTTACAGAGAAAAAGCAACACTGTTTAATGAAACTGTATGGTTGAGGGATTATGTGCTGGCATTGCATTTTGCCAACAGGATATCCTGGAAGCCACATAATGTAAACGTACTGTTTGTTTCTTTGGAAATCTTACACAAACTGCAAAGTATTACAGAGTGAGCCAATTTCAGTTACATGTACTGGCACCATTCAAGACAGCACTCCAGAAGTCGAACAGCATAAGAAAATGCAACAAAAATTCCTACTTAAAGAAGCACAGTAGACTTCAAGCATAAATATCAAAAGTCCAACTTGTTTTAGGCTAATACTCTACATGAAAAGAAAGCACAGAACATTTGCTTACAAGAAATATTCCCTCTCAATATTTTTTTCTGGCACCTAAAGCCTTGCCTTATAAGAAACTGTTTCTCTAGTATCTTAATTTAAATTTTAACTACTTTTAAAACCTTTTTTATTAATATACCGATAAATTAAAAACATCAAGAGGAAACTTCCATACTTGGTTTCAAGTATATTTCAAAACTATAAAAATGCCTTACCCATGTACTATAAGTGAGTATCTGACTGAAAATGCTCCATTCTAGAATCAGTTTCTATTTCTAATATCATTTACCTGTAATATACCAGTTTCTCATTTACTTAAAGATTGTGTACAATCAGATTTCTCTATGAAAATGGTCTATCTTGGTAGGTACTCCAATTGCAGTTCCTGTAACTTTCACATCAAAACACATATTTTAGATTAAAAAAAATAAAATTTTAATCATTTAGTTGTACTTTTGTTTTGCACAACCAGTCTGTTTCTATGTGCATTTCCTTTTTGTGCTCTTGGTGGTGTGCATCTATTTAGCAATGACATGGCAAGCAAAAGCATATTTTACAAATTATTATTTTTTTTAATTCACGTTCAAGAAGACAGTTGTATATGTACTGAGGACTTCCTCCAGACCAAATGTTTAAGGGTAAAGAATTGTTACAGTGTACACTGGCACCAAAAAGGAGAAAAAAACATTTATACACAGAAGTTGCATAACATAAACAGCTAAGATTATTTAATTTAATTATCTATTTTTATTTAATTTTGCAACTAGGGTTAAATAAATAAATATGTGAGGGTATATTTCTGGATAATCACTTCCCCAAATGAAAGTATATAAGGGCAAAGCATGGTTACATTGTGGAACAGATGCCAGTTAGGAGAACTAAGAAGCACAGAGTTTGAAAGTGTTACGATTTAGACAAACACACAGGTGTCAGTGTTTAAGGCATGGCAGATGCACCATATCAGGATGCACAAGTTTGAAAGAGTTACATTCCCGAATGCAATAAGAACCAACATAAGCAAAAATATAAAATCTATGAAGTGGAAGCAAGTGATTTGTTGGTATTTGGCAATGGTCTGTTCAGTACTGCTGAAGACAGCTCCATAAGTCATATTGCTGTGCTTCAATTATTTTAATATGCTTCCTACTTTTTACATTTCTAGTGGAGATGACAAGGCTTCTTAATGCTTTTTTAGACTGTCTTCTCCTTTCCTGTAGCACTCTTTCTAGAACTGCTATTCCAGGCACAAATTCCTTCTGCATCAACAGGCCAGAATAGTTTTCTCTGGTTATAGCTTTTACAGGCATAACAGTATTTCCATTACTATTATAAAATCTATCTAGATGACCTTTTCCCCACAAATTTAAAATTGTGTATGTCAACAGCTGATATTTTTATTTGTTAACAGAACTTGACACAGGCTTTGTCATAGGTTTAGACTATTCAGTTTTAAATAAAGTTTCACTGCATAACCATCTCTACCAGTTTAACAAACGCTCAGCATCCTTAGGGTCAGTCTGACATCAGTTTTCTTTGAATAGCAGACAAAACCCTTTTAACTTTATCATAGTCCAGATATTCACCCCCTTACATCTCCATGAAAGCCTTTAAAGGTTTGTGAGTTAAAAGGGCTGAAAGAATTCTAGCCCAGTTACTCTAGTCCCATTCCTCCTGTCTGATGTGCCATTCATACTATGAGGTAAGCATTGAGGTCTTTCTCCCTGGTTAGTTGCTTAGGAGATGGAACTCTATTTGTCATACACTTGGCTGCAGCAGTAATAACCTGATGCACTGCTTCACAGCTGACATCTTAGGACGGGAAAAATACAGACATACATATGCCACATGGATATTCCAACCCAGACCACAGAACTGGTGTTTCTCCAACTGGGGAAAAACATTCACTCAATTAATGACCTTTCAGGCAGGAAAAGGTACAACTCTGGATCCTTTCTGGCATATAAAAAATGCTAAACTGGCCCACATTCTTCACCAATTTAGTATAAATTAATACAGCAGATTTTACCAGTCCATAAAATAATGAAGGCTTATTGAAGGGAATGAAAAGTATACTTGTGTACACTTACCATAAATGTAGATGTTCGAGTGTATTCACTGTTGCAGTCCTAACATATGGGTTTTCTGGCTCCCGGTAGCCCTCAGTCGTCCTGAATACCAGAGTCCTCGGTATATGAAGTCAGCTGCCGTCGGCTGTAAAACTGTTGTCAGAACGTCAGGTAAAAAGGGAGGCAGCTGATCCCATTTCCTCAGTTTTTCTTGCCTTAACTGTCAGGAGCCCCCAAAAGAAGGCTAACCCAAGAAGGAAACACCCTGTAAACATGTCATACAAAAAATAAAAATATGTAGTCTGTGCCTTAGGAAAAAAGGGAGAATGGAGGGTGGGAAACCTGGACTGCAACAGTGAATACACTCGAACATCTACATTTATGGTAAGTGTACACAACTGTACTATGTTCTTCGTGTTTCACTGTTGCAGACTATGTTCTTCGTGTTTCACTGTTGCAGTCCTCATATATGGGTTGATTCACAAAGCCCAGGGAAAAGACAAAGGGGAAGGGAAGGATCACAGATTAAGGGGTTGGTAAGAAGGCCCTGCAAAACTACTGAGGCAAAACCAGCCCTGGATTTAGAAAACAAAGGTAGATTGTAATGCTTTGTGAAAGTATGGACAGAAGACCAAGTAGCTGCTTCTAGAATGTCCTTAGTAGGCACACCTCTCAGAAAAGCTGCAGAGGTAGAGGCTGCTCTAGTAGAATGGGTCCTAATACCCTGAGGGGGAACCTTCCCATGCTGCAGGTAACAAAAGTGAATACAATGAGCAATCCATTTGGAGATGGTTTGTTTCGAAATAGCTTTACCCTGAGCCCCAGGAGCAAAACTAACCAACAGCTGTTCAGATTTTTGAAATTATTTAGTCCTGTCTAAGTAAAATCTCAGCTGTCTATGCACATTAAGAGAGTGCAGAATCCTTTCCCCTTTATTCAGGGGATTGTTGAAATAGGTAAGCAGGTGAATAGACTGGTTAAGGGTTAAACTGGAAACCACCTTAGAAATAAAAGACGGATTAGTTCTCAGAGAAACTCTATCTGAATGAAAAATAATGAAAGGTTCTACTGCCATTAAGGCTTGCAGCTCCGAAACCCTTCTGGCTGAAGTAATAGCCAAAAGAAAAGCAGTCTTCCAGGAGAGATACTTCAAATCTGCAGAGGCAGCTGGTTCAATGGGAGGTAGAGTAAGCTTTTCCAGGACAAAATTAAGATCCCAAGCAGGAGTAGGAGCTCTTCTGGGTGGTCTAAGATTGCTAGCTCCCCTCAGGAACTGCTTCATCAAGGGGTGAGGAAAAAGGGTTGCTCAAAAGAACAATGAGCAGAAATTGCTGAAGCGTGAATTTTGATTGAAAAAAAGGAAAATCCACCATTAAGCAATCCTGCTAGATAATCAAGAATGAGGGAAAGTGAAGGACGAGAAGAGTCTGCTCCTTTAGCCTGCATCCAACAGCAAAATCTCTTCCATTTATCTGCATAGGATTTTCTGGTGCTACGCCTCCTGGCCTCATGAATAACTTCAACCACCTGCTGGGGAAAGATTTAAAGTATTAGTCAGGCAGTTAAATGCGGAGTTTGAAGATGAGGATGGAGAAACGTTCCCCGTTCCTGAACCAACAGATCTGGTACCAGGGGAAGATGCCAAGGCTGAGCCTGGGAAAGGCTGTGAAGAATGGGGATGCCAATGCTGCCTGGGCCAATCTGGTGCTATAAGAATAGTCTTTGGTTTTCATCCCTTATCTTTAGCAGCACTCTGGGAAGAAGAGGCAGAGAAGGGAATGCATAAATTGTGAGTTGTGTCCATGGGAAGGACAACGCGTCCACCCTCCATGCTTTGTTGTGAAACTCCCTGGTGCAGAAGGTTGGAAGGAGATGATTGGTGTGAGAGGAGAAAAGATCCACTTGTGGAGTGCCCCAATGCTGAGTGATGCGATGGAAAATGACCTTGTTCAGTTGACAGTCATGAAAATCCAGAACATGTCTGCTCAAATGATCTGCCAAGGAGTTTAACCTCCCTGGAAGATACTGGGCTATTAGATGTATGCCCATGGAAGCTGCTATGGACCACAGTCTCATGCTTTGTCTGCACAAGGGGTAAGAGTGAGTCCCCCCTGTTTGTTGATGTACCACATGACTGTGGTATTGTCGGTCAGATCAGCAGAGTCCCAGGGTAGAGTAGTTCCTTGAAAGCCAGCAAGGCCTGCTGCACTGCCATCAATTCTTTTAAGTTTATGTGCAGATGAATCTGCTGGGTGCTCCAAGTCCCCTGTATGCCCCTGCCCTCCAGATGAGCCCCCCCATGCAAAATGTGAGGCATCTGTGGTGAGAGTCTGGCTGGCAGGTGGTGGGAGAAAGGCAGACCCTTGTTCTGAGAACAGGCTGCTGCCCACCAGAGGAACTCCATTTGTACACAGGGAATTAGGGGAAGAATCAAGTCTAAGTCCTGTGTGTGTTGACACCAAAGATTATTGAGGTACCATTGAAGTTTTCTCATATGCAGCCTTGCATATGGGATCATCAGAATACATGAAGCCATGAACCCCAGTGCTTGCAGGAATTGCCTTGCAGAGAGCTGGGTCATGCTTGCCAAGTTCATGAAGTAAGCCGAAAGATCTTCTTGCTTCTCTTGAGGGAAGGATACCATCTGGGTGGCTGTATTCAGACTCGCACCCAGAAAAAACAATCTCCCTTGTAGGAACCAACTTTGACTTCTTTTCGTTGAAAGTATAACCCAAAGAGGTGAGAATGCTCTTCACAAAGTCCAAATCCTTTTCTAGTTGTTCTGGGGAGTTTGCTTGAATCAGACAGTCGTCCAGGTACGGATAAATCTGAATGTTTCTCTGCGTGTAAAAAGCAATGACTGGAGCCAGGCACTTTGTAAAAACTCTGGGAGCAGTAGATAAGCCAAAGGGCAGTGCAGAGAACTGAAAGTGTTGCTCCCCAGCCCTGAAACGAAGGAACTGCCTGCAACTTTCCCTTATTGGGATGTGCAGATAAGCCTCCTTGAAATCCAAAGTTACCAGCCATGAGTCCTTACCCAGCATGGGTAGTAACTGTTGAAGAGTGAGCATCTTGAATTTGGGAATCACGAGAAAAGTGTTTAGAATAGACAGATCCAGAATATGGTGCCAGGTGCCCCCCTTTTTTGGGTACCAGAAAAAGTCTCAAATAAAAACCTAAGCCTGCCTGATTTGCAGGAACTGTCTCTATAGCCTCCATAGTCAGTAGAGAAGAAATTTGATTTTCTACCTCTGCCCTGAGAGTTCTGGGTATGTCTGGGTACTCTTGTAGAACAGGGAAGGTGTAAAAATAAAACTTGTAACCTTGTTTTACTATATTGAGCACCCATTTGTCGTCTGTGATGGTAGACCATACCTCTGTGAACCTGGCTAACCTTCCCCCCAAAGGAAACTCAGGGCCTGCAGAGGAAGGCACAAGAAGGCTGCAGTCATTGAGAAAGCGTGCTTTGGGAAACTGGCTTAGAACTCCCCGATTTAGCAGAAGAAGAATGCCATTGTTTAGCCCTTTGAGGGGCAGAAGCTTGCCCTCTGGAAGATCTGAAACCCCTAGGCCTAGAGTGACCCTGCTTGCCAAGATCAGGGAAAGACCAATTCTTGGAAGGGTAATACCTACTAAACCGAGGAGGTTGAACCTGAAGGAAATCTTTTACATCTTGTATAGATTTCACCTTATCCTTCAACTTCTTTAGCACCTTCTCAACTTTATTACCAAAAAGATTGTCTTTGTGCAAAGGAACATCCAGCAATTTAGATTTAACAGGTTCAGAAAGATGCTTCTCCCTGACCTAAGCATGCCTTCTAATAATGGAACCAGTGGCTGCTGCTCTGCAGGAAGCCTCGAAAGTGTCAACACCACAAAGAAGTGAATGCTTATTAACTAAAGTGGCAGAATTCAGTAAGTCTTGTAAATCTTTGTTCTCCGACATGGAAGGAATACCCCTAAGTTTAGCCTTAATAGCCTCAAAAGTATGGCTGCTGATACTTAAGCATGTGAAAAAGGCAATTCACAGATCTAATGGCAAGAGTTGCAGAGGTATAGACTTTTTTACCCCACCTGTCCGAGGCCCTAGATTCCTTATCAGAAGACACAGGGTTTTCAGCAATAGTAGCCTTAACACTCTTGGGGCCTAGAGAAATAATCTCAGGATCAGCAGAAGGGTTTTTAAAAAGGAATTGATGAGAATCAGGAACCCTATAATACCTATCAGGTTTTCTGGTGGCAGGAGGAACAGAATTAGGAGTTAAAGAATTTTCAATTAAACCATCATCCACAACTTCCAAAACTGGAGGTATAGCCAGAGGCTTATGCTGTGGCAAATCCAAAAATTCCCTGATTCTTTTCTTAGACTGAGGAAAATCCTGACATTCCCATTTAAAGTGCTCCCTAAGAGTATTCAAATTATCCCCAAAGGAAAAATCTTCTGGAGGGGAGGCATATGGGATACAGTCCTCAGCATTAGAATCCTCAAAGCCAGAAAAAAGTTGAGAATTTCCTTCTTCAGCAGCAGAAATACTGGAAACCTCAGAATGTGAAACAGACAAAACAGCAGGATACAATTCCCTAGCCCTCTTGGAAGGGGGGGGGGTTTGAGAGCCCCTAATCAGGGAAAGAAGATCACCAGCCATCTTTACCAACTGGGTCTGAGGCACAGGAGGGGAGACCGACGCCTGCTTGTGAGTAGGTTTGCGGCTGGAAGGTTTGTTTGCAATCTGGAGGGACTCGGGAGGCCTAGCAACTGCAGAAGTCTGAACTAAGGTATTTGGTCTGGTTCTCGTCTCATGTCAAAAGAAGAGGTGTCAGAAGCCGGTGCCTGCATAGTGGCTCCAGACCCATCTGAGGGGGTGACCGGCAGAGGGTCTGAAGACGAAATAGCAGCCTGCGGCATGGAGGACTCCATAAAAGTCTCAGCAGAGGCCTGCAGCTGAAAATCGGTGGACTGCAGGGGCTGCGAAAGTGCCTCACTGACTAGCGCTGGGCTGATGACCAATTTCACCAGTGTGTCATTAGCAGATTTCACCCTAGGCCTGTCCCGGTCTTTGTCTTTGTGTTTCCTAGGTATATTCGAAGTTGGGAGACCAGAAGACGCCATACCAATGAACTTAGGCCAGACTCCGAAATGCTTATACAAAATCTTAGCTCTACGGCATATGGTATGCGGGTTAAAGGAAGCACAGAGATCGCAGTTAGAGATGTCGTGCTCAAGGCCTAAACAAGTTATACAATAGGAATGAAAATCACGGTGCAGAATCTGTTTTCCACAGGCAAGACAGTTATTAACTTTATCTGACATTCGTTAAAGCAAGAGAAGAGGATCCCCAACGGGGTACTTATCTGAAGGCGTCTTCAACTTGGTAGTCAGAAAGCAAAAAGAAGGTAAACGGCCGACCGGCACTAGTGCGAATTGCATCTGCTTCGGCCTTCGCGGCAAGAAAGACTGAGGAAATGGCGTTGGCTGCCTCCCTTTATACCTGATGTTCTGATATCAGTTTTACAGCCGATGGCAGCTGACGTCATATACAGAGGACTCTGGTATTCGGGCTGACTGAGGGCTACCGGGAGCCGGATAACCCATATGTTAGGATTGCAACAGTGAAACACGAAGAACATATGGAAGTTATGTAGTTACCATAATGCTGGATCCTTTTATTCCAGACATCAGATGTAACTAGTGGGTCTTCGAGCCACTTGTCGGATCTGTACCAGCACAGCTAGTGCACCAGCCTTAAGCCCCTTAAACCTTTACCTTCCACAATGTACTTGTCCCCTTTGCCCAGCTTTCCTCAGTTCCAATTTGTTGCCTAAACCGTTAGGACAGAGTACTACCCCTTAGTGTCCTTAACAGTAGAAGGCCAGAGGATGGTGGGAAGGTTTGTTGCATTGCACAGACATGAATGAAAGGATCCAGCATTATGGTAAATACAAAATCTCCTCATCCTTTATATTCCATCCATCCAATCTGACTGTTTGGTCAGAATCCCCAGTTATTGGAACTCCTAGGTGGCATCACGACAAAATTCTTTACAGACAGAGGCTACAAAGGAATTCCTGGACCTAGAGATCAAATCAAGTTGCTAGTGCTTTGAAAAGGTACGCAACATTGACCAAGTTGCTTGAGCACAAATATCATCAGTGGAAGAATTCTTGAAGAATGCCTTAGATGTATCTATGGAATGTGTAGGCTGAGCCTTAGGTTTAACTGACATCGGGACATTGTAGTTTTGGTACACAATGTGATAAAGCCCAACAGCCATGTGGACAGGATTAACTTGGAGAACTTTTTACCAATCTGTTTGGAGTGAAAGAAAAAACAACTGTGAATGTTTTCTATGTCCTTTAGTGCAATGCACAAAGCGTAGATGGTCCTGAGGGAAACCGTCCTTACGGCAGATAAGGTAAGTCCTGAGTGAAGAAAGGGCATGAAGCTCTGAAACCCCCCCTGGCAGCAGTTATAGCCACCAGAAAAACAGTTTTCCAAGAAAGACAAAAAAAGACACTGAAGAAGTGGCTAAAATGGCGGTTGAGTTAAATCCTCCAAAACCAAACTGAGATCCCAGGGGGGGAGTAGGTTGCTTGAACTGGGGGCCTCAAGAGGAAGACTCCTCTGGAGAAGGCCTTACACAATTTGTTCAGTGCCAGTGAATGTGTATCAAACTGAGGAAAGAAATTAAATTTAAAACTGAAGTTAGTTGCACTTTAATAGTTCAGAAGATATCAAACTGGGATGCCAGAAACTGCCAAACATCAGGAAATGAGGCTCCCAAAGGACTGACTTTTTTGAGATGTAGCCCAGACAGCCCAGTAGACCTTCTGAAAGGAGTCTTTTTGAGATGTGGAGCAAATCATTGAGACATCCTAGGGTAAAGGCAGGACCCATGGCCAGCACTGTAACTGGAGGAACTAAGTGATTAGTTTTAGAATCTGGAAATCTAGGTGAAGCTTCTCAGGGGGACAGGAAGAAGATCTGGGATCAGGGAAGCTTTCTGAGATGAGGCCTGATAGAGGGAACCAAACTGTCTGGGCCAGAAAGGAGCAGTGAGCATGACTGTTGTTCTGCACTGCTTTCTGTAGGAATCGTGGAATTTAGGGAATGGGATGGTAGGCATAAAGTATCACAGGAGGCCACTATTCAACTAAAGCATTTCTCAAGGATCACTTATCTTGGAGGATCAAGGCAAAGTAAGTGCTCCACTTGGTGTTAACCAAGGATGCAATAAGATCACAGAACAGACTTGCCCTGCCCCAGTGGTTGAAATGGCTTGAACCACTGGACTAAGAGACTATTTTGGGAGGCATGAGGATTGCCCTGCTAAGCCTGTCCACAATACAGTTGGACTTCCTAGCGATGTGCATTGCCAGTAGAAAATGGTGCAAGTCCACTACCCACTGCCACAATCTCATTCCTTCCTGACACAGATGGTAGCACCTGGTCCATCCCTGCTTGCTTAGGTACCATACCACCGTCATATTGCTGGTTGCGACAGAAATCACACCCTGAGGGAAGAATTCTTGAAGATCTGCAATGCTATGATAACCACTCTAATCTCCAATTTGTTGATGTGAAGGTTGGCCTCATAAGCTTTAGAAAAACATTTTATATAGTCCACCTAATCATGAAGGGATTCACATCTAGATCAGGGGAGGTCATCGTGCCTCTTTACTCATCCCTCATCAGGCCCATAATTGAGTACAATGCCCCTTTTGGGATGTACCTTACCAGACACCTGCAGCAACTGGAAAGACCCCAAAAGTACCTCACCAAGAGGATCAAAGGGCTCAAACAGATGCCATATGCTGCCCGGTTAAAGAAACTCCAGCTCTGCTCAGTGGCGATCTGTGCCTGATGTATAAAGCCATGTCCAACCCGGAATTAATGGACATGCTGCACCTCAGAAAATCCAAATCCCATCGAGCTACGCGCTCGAGAGGCTTGAACCTCAGCACTGAAATAAATAGGACATGCTGGAGGGACAGATTCATAACCCAGAGGCTCCCTTCACTCTGGAATAAAAACCCAGTCCATGTTAGGCAGAGTCCCTCATTGACTCTCTTCAAGAGGAATCTTGATGAGTGGATGGGAGATAGTAGGTTTACCCCGGGTATCACTTCTGTGTCACTGTTAGATAGAGGCACAGTATACTAACCTCGAAAAGGGGCATAGCAAAATTCATTTAAAATGGGTGGCGAAAGCCAAATACACTCTGGCTAGGCTTATAAATGCCCTAGGGCAGATAGCCTAGTATGAACCTATGAACCTAAATACTTTCTACCATCCTACCCTGAAAATGCCTCCACACCCCAAGGAAGAGGTGAATAGGGTGACTACCACTTCAGGAGGAGCAGGAGGAGGAAAGACAAATGATCCTCCCACATGGACAAGTGGAGAAGAGATTCACCAACCTAGATGATTCCTGTAAGTGTTGGTTAAAATAATATGAAATCTGAGACTGTATCAGTTTGGACTACTGACTGCACATGTTTATATTACATGATCGAACAGTAAAATGTTCGAACATGTAATAACCGACCCCTAAATGTTGA
Source organism: Protopterus annectens (assembly GCF_019279795.1). Lineage (NCBI taxonomy): Eukaryota > Metazoa > Chordata > Ceratodontiformes > Protopteridae > Protopterus > Protopterus annectens. Next base: position 1,528,022,911 of record NC_056739.1, read on the forward strand.
AACACCGTAATGTTGAACGGCAAAAAAAAAACCCATAAAGACACCCAAACAAACCATAAAAGCACTCTAAGATGGGGGGCAAGCCACCCTGCACCCCCCAACCACTGCTACTTAAATATACCAACTCCGAGATTGTACTCTAGTGCAGACAATGGAAAACTTCCATGCCTACACTCTACGGAGATCTCCACAGAACTTTTTGACATTCCAACGATTCGACATTTAGGGGTCGATTATTACGTGTTCAAACATTTCACTGTTCGATCATGTAATATAGACCCGACTGCGCAGTAACCACAGTAATACCCTCTTTTGGTAGTGAGCAAATTGAACCATCAGAATACAAGAAGCTATTAGATGTAAAGGTATTGTGAACAAACAAGTAGAGAGGGAAAGGTAATAGAATGGGAACAGGCCAATAATTTATTTGGACTGCAGGCTAGATATTGCCTTCCCTATAAGTGATTGACATCAGAATATAGGTAGATAGGAAGGAATATAGGGACCCTAAGCAAAAGACCAGCACTGGTAGAGTTTTCTGGTATAATCTAGAACAGAAGCTGCTGTTATAAAATAGATAATTAAGCAGAGCATATGAAATATTGCATGATAACTACAACTACAAGAATCAATCAATCAGAGGAGGTTAGAAAGAATTGAGAGGAGAAATTGGATAAGCAATTCACATAGAAACAAAGGGGGCATATGGAGGACTCCCAAATATGCAACAAAGTATAGAAGATTTAGGATCTTTGCTTGGAAGTGTTTACAAAGGCATTTTTACACCCCATGTAGACTGCAAATAATTTTCCTCAGGTAGGCAGCAATGCTGGAGGTGTGATGGGGAAAAAGAGGAAATTGGGAACATTTTTGGGAGTGTAATAAGTTGGCAGATTTTAAAAATTCCATGCAGACTACTCTATCAGAAATACTGGGCAAGCAAATTGGTATAACTAAGGGAATTATTTTGAGCTATGATACTGAATCGGAAATGCTTAGCCATAGTAAGGGCTTGCTGAGTCTAACTATGGTGGCTGCCAAAAAAGCAATTCAAAGGTTCATATGTAGGTACTAGGCTATGGGCCCAAGGGCCTAAGTAAGCCTAGCCAACAAGGTTCCCTGGCGTATGCCACCCATGAAAGTTAATTTCCTGTACCTCTGTCGAGCAGTGCCACAGAAGTGATCCCCGGGGTGTATTTCCTATTTTCCATCCACTCATCAAGATTTTTCATGAAGAGTGCTAATGAGGAACTTTGCTTGACATAGATGGTTAGCTTGTTCCAGAGTATAGGAAGTCTTTGGGACAGGAATCTATCCCTCCAGCATGTCCTGTTTATTGTGGTGACAAGGTTTAGGTCCCTAGAGCATGTAGCTGGGAGGGATTGGGATTTCTTTAGGTGTAGCATGTCCAACAGCTCTGGGTTTAACATAGCTTTATATGTTAGGCAGAGATCTCCTCAGAGTATGCGATATGCTGCAGAATAAAGCTGGAGTTATTTGAGACTGTCAGTGTAGGGCATCTGTTTGAGGCCAGTAATCCTCTTTGTGAGCTAATTCTGCGGCCTTTCCAGCTGCTGCAGATGTCTTGTGAGGTACATTCCAAAAGGGGCATTGCACTCTATAATGAGTGCAGAGTAGAGGGGAACAATGACCTCTTTTTTCCTGGATGAGAACCCTTTTGTAATGAGGTGTGCCACACAGAAGGATTTCCTGACTACTGTGGCGATGTGATTATCAAAAGGAGAAACTACTGTCCACCTGGGTCCCAAGGTCTCTTATCACACATTTGGCGTTAAGTAGACTGCCGTTTATGTGGTATAGTTTTTACCAAAGGAGATGACAATGCACTTTTTGGCATTGAGCTTGAGGCCATGCCTCTGACACCAGGCATCTGTCTCAGTGAGGCCCTTCTGTAGGATGTTCACATCATTTGGGGACTCAACTATGGCTCCTAGTTTGCAGTCACCTGCGAACTTAGTTAGCCAGAGGCCTTCTGTGTTAGCCTGTACTTCAGACAAGTTGACACCAAACAGCAGAGGTCCCAGAACTGAACCCTGTGTTACTCCACTTGTCACTGGTTTGAAGTCAGATTTAGAGTATACAACTTTTACAGTGTTGGTTCTGTCAGTGAGCCAATTGGCAACCCATCTTGTGATGTAGGGATTTATACCTAGTTTAGTGAGTTTAGCTATAACTCCAGAATGGGGGATGGTGTTGAAAGCCGTGGCGAAGTCAAGATAGGCTGTGTGAACCACCTTACCCTCGTCTATGGCTTTAGTGACTGCCTCAAAGAAGTTGATCAGGTTCAGAAGGCATGATCTGCCTTTCACAAACCCGAACTGGGTGGGGTCCAGAGTTTGGAGGTTACCAATGTCTTTGTTTATGAGTTCCATGATGATACGTTCCATGGCCTTGCAGACCAGGCTCGTCAGACTAATAGGGCAATAGTTCCCAGAATCAGTGGTGGCTCTCCCTTTGTGGAGTGGGATAACTGTTGCTGTGCGCCATTCAGTGGGCACAAAGCCTGACGTGAGACTATGATTGAACATGGTGCTTAGGTGGGGAGCCAGTTTGTCCTGAAGTTCATGTAAAACGCAGCCTGGGATGTTGTCCGGTCCCATGGATGCTCAGTTTTTGGTTTTAGAGAGTGCAGCTTTTACCTGTATAGATGTGATTACAGGGACTCTGCATTCTTCCTGTATAGATATGGGCCCTTTAGGGGGTGAGAGGGGGGTAAAGTTAGCACTGAACCTATCTGCCAAGATGTTGGCAAGATCATTTGGTTCTGTAATTTTCGTGCTGTTGTGCTGTAACTCAGAGCAGATCTGGGTGTTGCCAGTAAGATTCTTGACATAGCTATATAGAATGCTTTGTGGTTGCCCTTAGAATCAGTGGCAATTTTGTTTTCGTAGCTAGCTTTGGAGGATCTTATAAGGGATCTCACCTTGTTACTGAGGCTGACCAGGGAGCTCCTCCATTCATGGGATTTTACTCTCTTTTGCAAACGTTTCTTCCTTCTGTTGTAGAGTTTGTTTATGGCAGGGGGACCTCCAGATTGGCTTTGGCTTCCTTTTTTTGGAGGGCAGCATCTTGATTCTGTTTGGGATAGCACGATCCATGCACTCGTGTAAGTGCTTTTTGGGATAGCACGATCCATGCACTCGTGTAAGTGCTTATAGAGTGCATTTGTGTAGGATTCAGCAGTCGTAACTGTATTGTCCATCTGCATGGGTGTCATGAAGTTTGCCACTACTGTCTTAAGAAGCATGAAGTTGGCTTTGGAGAAATTTTTTACCATGGTTTCCTTAATGGTGGGTGGGGGCGGGATGCAGATATCTAGGGTGATTAGCTTATGGTCGGATTTGACCAATGAGGAGTTGACTTCAACTGTGGAACACCGGTCACTCATGTTGGTAATGACTAAGTCTAGGATATTGCTGCCTCTGGTGGGGGTGTGGATAAGTTGATCCAGGGCATTGGAATTTATGAATTCCAGAAAGCATTGAGCAAAGAAGTTGGTGCATGAGTAGTTTACCCAGTTAATGGTGGGGTAGTTGAAATTGCCCATTATTAGGGTGTTTGGTTGAACCCTAATATTTTCCAGTATATCAAGAAAAGAGGAGTGGGAATCCTGGGGCATGGTGGGGATCCGTAGCAAGCTACAATTTGGAGTGCAGTTTTGCCCAGAGTTAGTTGCACTTGGATAACCTCGGATGCATTATGCTGCACAACTAGCCTGGAGGTGTGGATATCCTTAATGACTAGAAAATGGATATCAAAGTCTAAACCAACTGTATTAGAAGTAGTAAATATGGTAACAGAGATAAAACAATTGGAAATGGGATCTTTAGAAAAGGGTAGGAGTAAATTACATAGAAAAAAATGAGAATTTTGATGTGATATTTTTAGTTGCAAACATTATACATGTTAAATGTGGTTTGTCTTCATTTATATAAATATATTATTACCTATGTCATAAGTGATAATTTAATAAAAATGTTTCTTGTTCAAAAGCCACTAAACGTAGAACTCTTAGGACCAGAAAGGCTAAGGGGTTTGAGGTGTCAAAAGAGTTCCTGTATTGTGTTGTAAAGTGTACAAATTCTTTCTGAAGTAGGTTTCACTATAAGTCAAACCATGTCCCAATGGCAGTCAATGAACTGATAGTGTTGAATTGGCTCCAGCTGAGATTTCTCAATGTTGACTGTGATACCCAAGGACAAACAAATCTGGACAAAGTGATCCCTAGCTTCTTGTACTGATTCAATCATTGGGCATACCAGGACAAAACTGTCAATAACACTCTAGTCCCGTGAAGTCGCAGATGGGCTGTGACTACAACCATGCACTGGGTAAACACCCAGGGGGCTGTGCTAAGACTTAAGGGCAAGGTCCTGAGCTCATAGTGATTGGCTTCTATCCAGTAATGAAGACACATCCTGAATGCTAGGGCAATCTTGATGAGTAAGTAAGTATCCTGAAGGTCCACAGAGCACATCCAGTCATTCTCCTTAGACAAGGTCAAATCAAATGCATGAGACCATTCTGAATGGGGTCTTCTTCACAAATGTGTTCAGGTAGCTGAGGTCCTTGTTCTTCTTCGAAACCAAAAAGAATCTTGAAAAATGACCTGACCCTAGCTGGTCTGGTGGGACATCCAGGATGGTTCTCTTTTCCAGCACGGACAGTACTTCCTTTTCAGCCGTATTTAGCTGGTGGGATGGAGCCTCCAGAACAGCTCTTAAAATTGGGGCAGGGGATGGCAAAAAGGTATCCAGTAGCCTTTGGATATTATCCCTCTCACTCGGGTATCTCGTGTGATGGTCACACAAGATATGTGAGGGATATATGACTCCCTAGTTATTCCAGATGGTAGCAGCTGGGTAGCCTTTTAGGGATAAGATTACTGGTGGTCTAAAAATGGCCAGGAAATGTCTAGTTTGGCAGACCTCCATGACCGCTGGGTCTGCGTCGATTAAGGGGGAGCCACCTCTGCCATGACTACCCCTGTCAGAAGATTAGTCTTAGGAAAGATGTTTGGACTTCTGGAAGTACAGATATTTGACCCCTTTTGCTACTGACTTATGGTGCCTGTGGCACTCAAATCTCACTCAAATGACAGATGTTTTTCTATCCTGCTCACACCTCTACATGCATTCCTCGGTGATAAGGCCAAACAATAATGAGACATCATATGGCGTATAAGTGAAGGACACCTTGAAATTGTCCACAATGTAGAATAAGCAAAGCCAGGCACCGTGCCTCATGCAGATGTCAGACCTAGCTGCTCACACCACTCCACCAGCTGCATTATGCTTGAATTGTATGAAGAGTTTGGTAATGTTGTACACATTATATTCAAGGTTGCCTCCATCCATACATCATCACCGAGTCTGGGGTTTTCCCCAGAATACCTAATCCCCGAATGGCAAGGTTCCTCTGAAGCCTGTTCATATTTGTGATGTCATTCAAGGCACTGGCTGCAAAGGTGCCAGAAGCATATGCCAGCTTCCCTAATGGGTCCATTACTCAGGACTCCCTATTGGACAGATGGACTGTGGCCACATCTTTGGCCAACTCCTCCTTGGTGGATGGACAATGATGGAATCCATCAGAGGACTCCTTCATTGGATATCACCTGTCCTTGGGTGGTCTCAATATCATATCAAGTTTCCTTGAAACACACTCACATGAGTTAGGCTCTTGCCATGACTTTTGAGCACCCAGAGCAATCAAACAACTGGGTGGGGGAAGCACCAGCGACAAGGGGGGCCATAATCCTCAAAGAAAACCTCCTCATCAGTGAATGAGTTATTTACCTTTTTGTTGCATGAGCTCCAGAACTTCTTCAAATGTAACATACTCAGGTGGACTTTGAGGGGGCCCTCTATGTCATCAGAGTCCAAGCTTGTAGTAACTGACTCTGTTGTAGAGTCCAGATGCAGTCACTTTCAAGTGATCTGTCTCAGAACATCAGATGGGGGTTATCTGAGTCCTTAGAGGACTGTGATGGTGCTTGTGACATTTGTTTGAGAATAAAGGCTCAACTCTGAAGACTGGTCTCATCTGTGGGATGAGGAGCAGTTGCAGTGTCCAGGGGTGAAACTATGACTCGCATAGCTCAGAGCCCACTCCACCTGAAGAAGGAACAGGGATGGTTGAAGTGAAGATCCCTGACTCTGACAGCATAGACAGCCTCAGCTGAAATCAGCCCCAACACCTAGAAGGCCAAGAACCCTAAGGCTGTACCAGGAACAGCCAAGGGTGGCTCAGAGGACAAGACAGAAAGCTCAGCAGAGAGGATGCCACTACATGGTTCTATAAGCTTGGGTGTCGAATGCGACAGATCCAACAACTTCAGAACTGAAGTAGGACCAAACGTTGGTGTAAGAGAGACAGTACTAAGCCTAGCCACTAGCTCTGAACAGACTGGCTCTGACAGGTGGGCATGAATAGGAATAAGGATTGGGGATACGGAGCCTTTCTTCTCCATCCTTGGAGCCAAGGAAGGAGGAATGACTCCCATGTCTATCTACATTCTCAAGAGGTTTCTTATCACTCAATCCAGTTCCAAATCAGACACACACCTACTTGACCTTAGGGACCTGATCAGGGATACTGGAGGAGGACAGGAAGGAATCCAAGAGTGCCCCCTCTCCAAATGTGATCTAGTGAAGCAGCCTGCTGGTGCCTTGTCCAGAATCAGGATGGCTTCCAAGAGGGTCAAAGCTATAGAAAGTGGAGCTTCTGGATCCAGTCTACTAAGGGAAGCAATTTTTGTCATTTTAGGCACCAATGACAAAGCCTCAGCATCCGCCTTGTTCTACCAGGCTTCTTCTCTTTCCTTCTCTTTTTTCTCTTGCAATTTGCACTTGCCCCCCTTGCCTTCTTGGTCTTGTTTCCTTTAGGTTCTAGGGGGAGAATTCTTCCTACCTCAGAGGGCCCTTTGTCTACAAGGCTTACAGATCTGGCAGACCACTAATAATGACCCAACCTCAGACAGTAGACATACATTTCATGCCCATTGGTGGGCGGGGGTACTGTGCCACCATTTGGAGGTTTCATCTCCCTTTTATACATGACTCAAGAAAATGCTGCTATGGAGCTAGAAGAAGTCAAAAGCCACACACATCAGAAACACTCTACGCACTAACAACAGAATTACAGATGACTCTTACAGCAATACACTCACCTGAAGGGCTAAGAATAATTACCCTATGGCTACACAGCACCCTAAAGCAGAAGAGCTAAGGAAGAAGGAGCCAGCAAAGTTGTGGGACTCACTGAATCCAAAAAGGTGTACAATAAAGTACATAGAAAGAAGAATTAGATGCCAAAATTGCATAAAGTCCTAGCTACTTTCTATAGCTGAAAGAAGCAAAAATCTCTACAAAAACACTGTTTTTATACAGAAGCAGTGGAGCACTTAACTGCATGGTGGAGATCAAGTCCTAACATGATGGTTGCAAATGAGATCTGGGGGAAGCTGGGCTAACAGGACAGGTGCATTGCGGGAGGGAAAGGTTTGAGGAGCTCGAGGATGGATCCCTAGCTATGTTAGTACAGATCTGACAATTGTCTCAAAGGCCCAACAGTCGGATCAGCTGACAGAATGTAAAGGATAAACTGGTAATAATTTAGGTGAAACAAAAACTATGTGAAAAGACCCCTCCTGTTAGTTATACAAAGAACAAACTTCTCTCTCGTGCTATCTAGTCCAAAGGTGCTTTTGAGAAATTTCCTTCTTTCTGGATTCCTAATAGACAATTGCCCAAGTCTTCATCAGGTTATTCTGGAATGTCTTTGCTGCAGCACACTCCTCATAACCATCGTTTCAGGCACAAACTGTCTAACTTGCCTACGGCTCTTCTTTTATAGACCATTTAATAGAATACTTGCTTATTAACATCCATACCTGTGTGAAGGCTCTCTAGCTAATACAAAATATATAGCGGTGTTTAAATACTGCTTACGTTATTTACATGTATTTTCAGTGTTATAACATTTTGACACATCACAGGATGAGAACCATCACAATATGTTGCAATACATGCATACCTTTGCTGTTGATACATGCTAAATAGTACAGTTGTGTACACTTACCATAAATGTAGATGTTCGAGTGTATTCACTGTTGCAGTCCTAACATATGGGTTATCCAGCTCCCGGTAGCCCTCAGTCGGCCTGAATACCAGAGTTCTCAGTACATGATGTCGGCTGTAAAACTGACGTCAGAACATCAGGTATAAAGGCAGGCAGCTGACTCCATTTCCTCAGTTTTTCTTGCCTTAACTGTCAGGAGCCCCAATAGAAGGCTAACCCAGGAAGGAAACACCCTGGAAACATGCCATCCAAAAATTTAAATATGTAGCCTGTGCCTTAGGAGAAAAGGGGGAATGGAGACTTAAACATCTACATTTATGGTAAGTGTACACAACTGTACTATGTTCTTCGTGTTTCACTGTTGCAGTCCTAACATATGGGTTGATTCCCAATGCCCAAGAAAAAAAAAAAACAAAGGGGGGAGGAAGAAGACAAATTAAGAGTTGGTAAGGAGGCCTTGCAAAACTGCAGAGGCAAAACCATGCCTGGATTTAGAAAACAAAGGTAGACTGTAATGCTTTGTGAATGTATGGACAGAAGACCAAGTAGCTGCTTCTAGAATGTCCTTAGTAGGCACACCTCTCAAAAAAGCTGCAGAGGTAGAGGCTGCTCTAGTAGAATGGGTCCTAATATCCTGAGGGGGAACCTTCTCATGCTGCAGGTAACAAAAGTGAATACAATGAGTAATCCATTTGGAGATGGTTTGTTTCAATAGCTTTACCCTGAGCCCCAGGAGCAAAACTAGCCAACGACTGCTCAGACTTCCGAAAGGGTTTAGTCCTGTTTAAGTAAAATCTCAACTGTCTATGCACATCAAGAGAGTGCAGAATCCTTTCCCTTTTATTCTGGGGATTATTGAAAAAGGTAGGCAGGTGAATAGACTGGTTAAGGGTCAGACTGGAAACCACCTTGGGCATAAAGGAGGGATGGTTTCCTCAGAGAAACACGATCTGTATGAAAAATAATGAAAGGTTCAATTGCCATTAAGGCTTGCAGCTCTGAAACCCTTCTGGCAGAAGTAATAGCCAAAAGAAAAGCAGTCTTCCAGGAGAGAAACTTTAAATCTGCAGAGATAGCTGGTTCAAAAGGAGACAGAGTAAGCCTCTCCAGGACAAAATTAAGATCCCAAGCAGGAGTAGGAGCACTTCTGGGAGGTCTAAGATTGCTAGCTCCCCTCAGGAACTGCTTCATCAAGGGGTGAGAAAAAATGGGTTGCTCAAAAGAACAATGAGCAGAAATTGCTGAAGCATGAATCTTGAATGAAAAAAAGAAAGTCCACCATTAAGCAAGCCTGCTAGATAATCAAGAATGAGGGAAAGAGAAGGATGAGAAGAGTCTTCTCCTTTAGCCTGCATCCAAGAGCAAAATCTCTTCCATTTATCTGCACAGGATTTCCTGATGCTAGGCCTCCTGGCCTCATGAAGAACTTCAACCACCTGCTGGGAAAGATTTAAAATATTAGCCAGGCAGTTAAATGCGGAGTTTGAAAATGAGGATGAAGAAACTTCTCCCGTTCCTGACCCAACAGATCTGGTACCAGGAGAAGATGCCAAGGCTGAGTTTGGGAAAGGCTGAGAAGAAGGGGATACCAATGATGCCTGGGCCAGTCTGGAGCTATAAGAATAGCCCCTGGTTTTTCATCCTTATCTTTAGCAGCACTCTGGGAAGAAGAGGCAAAGGAGGGAAGGCATAAATTGAGAGTTGTATCCATGGGAAGGACAAAGCGTCCACTCAACAAGCTTTGTTGTGAAACTCCCTGATGCAGAAAGTTGGAAGGAGATGATTGGTGTGAGAAGAGAAAAGATCCACTTTTGGAGTGCCCCAATGCTGAATGATGAGCTGGAAGATGATCCTGTTCAGTTGCCACTTGTGAGGATCCAGAACATGTCTGCTCAATTGATCCGCCAAGGAGTTTAGCCTCCCTGGAAGATACTGTGCTATTAGATGTATGCCCATGGAAGCTGCTAAGGAACATAGTCTCATGCTGTGTCTGCACAAGGGGTAAGTGTGAGTCACTTGTTGATGCACCACATGACTGTGGTATTGTCTGTCCTGATCAGAATAGTCCCCAGGTAGAGTAGGTCCTTGAAAGCCAGCAGGGCCTGCTGCACTGCCATCAATTCTTTTAAGTTTATGTGCAGATGAATCTGCGGAGTGCTCCAAGTCCCTTGTATGCCACTGCCTTCCAGATGTGCTCCCCATGCATAATCTGAGGTGTCTGTAGTGACAGTCTGGCTGGCAGATGGTGGGCGGAAAGACCGACCCTTGTTCTGAGAACAGGCTGTCGCCCACCAGAGAAACTCCATTTGTAGACAGGGAATAAGAGGAAGAATCAAGTCTAAGTCCTGTGTGTGTTGACACCAAAGGTTATTGAGGTACCATTAGAGTTTTCTCATATGCAGCCTTGCATATGGGATCATCAGAATACATGAGGTCATGAACCCCATTGCTTGCAGAGAGCTGGGTCATGCTTGCCAAGTTCTTGAAGTAAGCCGAAATATCTTCTTGTTTCTCTTGAGGGAGGAATACCACCTGGGTGGCTGTATTCAGACTCACACCCAGGAAAACATTCGCCCTTGTAGGAACCAACTTTGACTTCTTTTCATTGAAAGTGTAACCCAAAGAGGTGAGAATATTCTTCACGAAGTCCAAATCCTTTTTTAGTTGTTCTGGGGAGTTTGCTTGAATGAGACAGTCATCCAGGTAAGGATAAATTTGAATGTTTCTCTGCCTGCAAAAAGCAATGGTGCCAGGAACTTTGTGAAAACTTTGGGAGCAGTAGATAAGCCAAAGGGCAGTGCAGAGAATTGGAGGTGTTGCTCCCCAGCCCTGAAACGAAGGAGCTGCCTGCAACTTTCCCTTATTGGGATGTGCAGATAAGCCTCCTTGAGATCCAAAGTTACCAGCCATGGGTCCCTTTTCCAGAATTGGCAGTAACTGTTGAAGAGTTAGCATCTTGAATTTGGGAATCACCAGAAAAGTATTTAGAATAGACAGATCCAGGATAGGTAGCCAGGTGCCCTCTTTTTTGGGTACCAGAAAAAGTCTTGAATAAAAACCTAGGCGTGCCTGAGATGCAGGTACTGGCTCTATAGCACCCATAATGAATTGAGAAGAAATTTGATTTTCTTCCTCTGCCCTGAGAGTTCTGGGTATGTCTGGGTACCCTTGTAGAACAGGGAAGGTGTGAAAATAAAACTTGTAACCTTGGTTTACTAAATTGAGCACCCATTTGTCATCTGTGATGGTAGACCATACCTCTGCGAACCTGGCTAACCTTCCCCGCAAAGGAAACCCTGGGCCCACAGAGGTAGGCACAAGAAGGCCGGAGTCATTGAGAATGCTTGCTTTGGGAAACTGGCTTAGAAATTCCCACTTTAGAAGAAGAAGAATGCCATTGTTTAGCCTTTTGAGGGGCAGAAGGCTGCTCTCTGGAAGATCTGAAACCCATAGGCCTAGAGCGACCCTGCTTGCCAGGATCAGGGAAAGACCAATTCTTGGAAGGGTAATGCCTACTAAATCGAGGAGGCTGAACCTGAAGGAAATCTTTAACAGCTTGCATAGATTTCGCCTTATCCTCCAATTTCTTCAGCACCTCCGCAGCCTTGTTACCAAAAAGGTTGTCTGTGCAAAGGAACATTCAGCAATTTAGATTTAACAGGTTCAGAAAGAGGCTGCTCCCTAAGCCAAGCATGCCTTCTAATAATGGAACCAGTGGCTGCTGCTCTGCAGGAAGCCTCCAAGGTGTCAAAACCACAATGCAGTGAATGCTTACTAACTAGAGTGGCAGAATTTAGTAAATCTTGTAAGGTTTTGTTCTCCGACATGGAAGGAACATCCCCAAGTTTAGCCTTAATAGCCTCCAAAGTATGCTGCTGATACTTAAGCATGTGAAAAAGACAGTTCACAGATCTAATGGCAAGAGTTGCGGAGGTATAGACTTTTTTACCCCACCTGTCCAAGGCCCTGGACTCCTTATCAGAAGGTACAGGGTTTTTAGCAATAGTATCCTTAACACCCTTGTGGCCTTGAGAAATAATCTCAGGATCAGCAGTAGGATTTTTGAAAAGAAATTGATGAGAATCAGGAACCCTATAGTACCTATCAGGTTTTCTTTTTTTTTTCAAAACAGGTTTATTGTTTTAACATATAAGAGAAATATCATAACAATTTTATACAAGTAATTAAAAATAGGTATTATTATAATATTCAACAAAACAACTAAAGTATTTACAAAGACATCCACTACAATCAGATCAATTAATTAAACTAAAATACCGTGCTATTGAAATTAGAATTTTTTTAACAAATTTTGTAAATTATCCCATACAATATAATATGATGTTTTTCTAGTTGTTCTCATTCTAATTGTGCTTATTTCCATATGGCACATTATATTCATAACATTTTTAAATTCATTGAACGAAGGAGGTGTATCTGAAATCCAATTTCTAGTTATTATTTTCCTGGCCACTGCTAGGATAGACCATAACAAGGGAAGCTTAATCTTTTTAACACATTGAGGTACAGGTGTGTTGAATAATATAAGAGACTTAGAAATAATGAAATTATCTGTAAAAAGAGCCTGCAAAAATCCATTAATTGACTTCCAGTATTCTTTATAGGTTCATAGGTTCATAGGTTCATACTAGGCTATCTGCCCGAGGGCATTTACAAGCCTAGCCCATAGTTTTGTGGCTTACGCCACCCCTTTAGTATGGGGAACTATACCCATTATTTTGCTGTGCCTCTGTTGAGCAGTGACACTGAGGTAATCCCTGGGGTATATCTGCGATCTCCCATCCATTGGTCAAGATTTCTCTTGAACAAGGCCAGCGAGGTGCTCTGCCTCACATATACCGGGATTTTATTCCACAGCATAGGGAGTCTTTGGGTGATGAATCTATCCCTCCAGCACGCCCTATTAATAGCCGTGTCGAGGTTTAAGTCTCCGCCCTTGTGGCTCTGACGGATCTAGATTTTTGAGGTGAAGCATATTCATCAAATCTGGGTTTGACATGGCCTTGTATGTTAGGCAAAGGTCACCTCTGAGCAAGCGTGTTTACTGAATAGAGCTGGAGTTCTTTCAGTCGGGCAGCATAGGACAGATGTTTGAGACCCTTTATCCTTTTGGTGAGGAACTTTTGTGGCCTCTCCAGCTGCTGCAAGTGTCGGGTCAGATACATTCGAATGGGGCATTGTACTCAATCATTGGTCTGATGAGTGATGAGTATAGGGAGACTATGACCTCCCTTGATCTAGATGAGAATCCCTTCATGATAAGGTGGGCAATGTAGCAGGTCTTCCTAACTACTTTAGCTACATGGGTGTCGAATGACAGACTACTATCAACCTGGGTCCCCAGGTCCCTGATAACTTCTTCTGTACTCAGTGGATTGCCACCTATTTGGTAGCTAGGGGTAACCTTGTTTTTCCCGAAGGGTATGACTATGCATTTTTTGGCATTTAACTTTAGGCCATGGCTCTGGCACCAGTTAGCCGCTTGTGTGAGACCCTTCGGAAGGAGATCTGTCTCAGATGTGTTGTGTACTATGGCCCAGTTTGCAGTCATCTGCAAACTTTGTCAGCCATAACCCTCCTGTGTTTGCTTGTACTTGGAAAAGTAGATGCCAAACAAGAGTGGGCCCAGGACTGAGCCCTGTGGTACACCACTTGTGATAGGCTTTGAGTCTGACATGGCGCCAGCAACTCTGACCCTGTGGGTTCTGTCACTCAGCCAGTTTGCAACCCATCTTGTGATGTATGGGTTAACATTTAAGCTGTTGAGTTTTTCAATGATACCCGAGTGGGGTATTGTATCAAAGGCCTTCGCCAGATCGAGGTAGGCTGTATGGACTGCCTTTCCTCATCAATGGCTTTGGTGACTGTTTCAAAAGTCAACCAAGTTTAGAAGGCATGATCTGCCTTTGACAAAGCCAAACTGGGATGGATCCAAAGTCTGCAAATTCCCTATGTCTTTATTTATGAGGTCCATTATGATCCTCTCCATGGCTTTGCAGATAAGGCTTGTCAAGCTAATGGGCCGGTAATTTCCAGGGTCGGTGGAGGCACCGCCTTTGTGAAGTGGGACCACAGTTGCAGTGCGCCACTCCTGCAGTGCGTATCCAGAGGTAAGACTATGATTAAACAGCTGTCCTAGCTGTGGGTTTAATTCCTCGTTGAGTTCGTGGAGCACACAGCCGGGGACACCATCAGGTCCCATGGATGCTGTGTTTTTTGCTTTGGAGAGAGCAGTTCTCACTTGGGCGTTGGAGATGTTTGGGGGGCTGCAATCGCTTGGTATAGATATCTCTCCTTTTGGGGGGGAGGGGGGGGCTTCATACAGTCATAAAACATATGAGCCCAGTCAGCATTAATTTCTACATTACATCTCTTACATAGATTATCTTTATTATTTATTTTATTCATCATCAAAGGTGTATAAAAAGATCTATGTAAAAATTTCCATGTATAAAGTCTCCAGACAATGGAAGATGTAGTTCTATAAGCAGATTCCAATATATATTGTTTATCTTGTTGAGTTGGTGGGTCCCCATTAATAGAGGTGAAATAATTCCAGTATGAATCTACACTGTAAAAAGTTTCTTGTCTGATAATTTTATGTATATATGAAAGTTTACCTTTATCAGAAACTTTATGCTGTAAATTTAATATCAAGTAATCAATCAGTTTTGGAATAGATTCTTTAACTGTTATAGACATTAGATCTATTCTATCAATGAGATGTTGTCTAAAGATCTGAACCTCTAACCAGCAAGTTTCTCTTAGATCAAATTCTTGTTTTAAGAAATCTAGATGTTTAACTTTATTATCAGATATCAGCTGATACCAGTACTTTAGATCATTATCTATAGCTAAATGAGCTCCTTCAGAAGTAGATGACATAAGCATACCCTGAGTATACATTATAGGGAATACAATAAAATTCCATTCCCTATACTTAGGGTGCATGAATATAAAGTTACGATAACTAATAATAATATTTAATGGGTAACAAACCATATGTTTAGGTGTAATAGGTGAAGTACAAAATTCCTTTAGCAACCACAACATGGAATTATTTACAATCATATTTTTATGTGTTAAGGAGATTTTCATGAAGTGCATACTAATTAGCTCCCAATAATCTTTCCATTTTGCGATATATGACTGATCTATTAATAAAGTAATAACTTTTATAATAGAAGCGATAATATATAAATTAAAGTCTGGAAAAGAAATACCCCCTTGAGACCAGCTATTAGTATGTTTCTTTAATGCAATCCTAGGTCTATTAGGTGCCCATAAGAAATTTAACATTAGTGTATTCAGTTTCTTGATAATTATTTTTGTAGGTGAAAGTATTATTGATTGTATTAAGTATAAAATCTTGGGGAATATTATCATTTTAATAATTGCAAGTCTCTCCTCCATAGTAAAAAACATATTATTCCAGGTATTAAAAAGATTTTGTATATTAAGAAAACAGGTATTATAGTTATTATATATAATAGATTTAATATCTTTAGATAGTATTATACCTAAATAAGTTATCTGACCTGAATTGGGTACATATTTAGTAAAATCACTAATGAGAATATTTTTCGTGTATATATAGGTAGTATTTTAGTTTTTCTTCATTGAATATTAAACCAGAAATACTTTTAAAATTCATCATTTTATCAAATAAAGACTGCATAGAAGAATTAGATCCTGCTGATGTAATTAGAACATCATCTGCAAAAGTTGAATTTTTGATGTTGTATTTTCGTCTATTTCAAAACCCTCTATGTCAGTACTGTTTCTAATCAAATTAGCCCAAGGCTCCATTACTAAAGTGAATAATAGTGGAGAAAGTGGACATCCTTGCTTTGTACCTTTAAGAATGGGTATTTTTTGTGAAACATATGTTCCTACCTTAATATAAGCCAGCGTTCCTTTGTATAATGCTCAATTAAATTTACAAATGCATCAGAGAAGTTTGTGCATTTCAGTAAGGTAAACAGATAGTCCCAACTTACTGAATCAAATGCTGAACCTATATCAAGACTAATAAGTGTTAAATCTTTCTTTTTCCTATTTGCAAAATCAATTAATGTTAAAGTTCTTCTTATATTATCAAAAGTATTTCTATTTACAATGAAGCCCATCTGATCTATATCTATAATGCCGGGGATGATTGTCTTCAATCTATCAGCAAAAATACTCATAAACATTTTATAATCAACATTAAGTAATGAGATGGGTCGATATGAAGAACATCTAGTTGGATCTTTATTAGGTTTTAAAATTAGTGAAATAAATGTATATTGCCAAGATGGGGGGGTTATTAACTCAGTTTGGGCCAAAATAAAAACCTTATGTATTAATGAATATGTAGTTTTAGAAAGGATTTTATATATCTCTGGTATAATACCATCATTACCCGGTGCTTTGTTTGATTTAAGCTTATTTATTTGTGTAATAACTTCTGTATATGAAATACTCTTGTCCAATAGTTTAATCTGTTGTTTATTAAGCTTTTTATTCATGTTTGTGGTTATAAACTCCTTTATTTTATCTTTAGGTTCCATGTTAATGTTGTTATGGTTAATCTTGTGAAAGTGATTTCTAAATTCATCCAGTATTTCTGGTATACTAGAAACATTCTTCTTTTCCTTAGAGAAAAGATTTCTTTGATTATGGTTTTGTTTATTCAATCTTTTTGTTTTATTTTTAAGTCTATGTAAGTATTTGGGGCTTATTGAATAAGACAAAACTTGTATTTCTCTAAAGTTATTTTAACTTTATGAGTTAAAATTTCTTTGTATTTCTCATTTAGTTTGTTTATTTCTTCAATAACTTTCTTGTCCATAATATTTTCTTTATTATTATGTTTATAAGAGTCTAATTTACTTTGAATATCTAACAATTCCTTATCCCAAGATTTCCTTTTATTATTATACCATCTGATACTTTGTCCATATAGATATGATTTTAAGGCATCCCAAACATAGACAATGGAGACTTCAGGAGTATTATTTATGTCTAGAAAATGTTGTACTTCTGAAAGTATATATTCTTTATAGTCTTTTAGCTGAGTTAAGTATGCTGGTATCCTTTTGATCTGAACATTATGAGTATTTTTATCATGAATTCAAAAACAATTGAGTTATGATCAGATATAGGACATGAAATGATTTTGGAATTAATTAAATCTGTTACCATCTGGTTAGAAATAAAGACCCTATCTATTTTTGAATAAGTTTTGTATCTGTTAGAAAAAAGGTGTATGGTAATGATTTTGAATCTATCTGATTATTAATATCATTCAAATGATAAGAATTAGCAAAATCATTTAAATGTTTTGCATTAGATGTAATTCTTCTTTTCCTTATAGTGGCAGTATCACTTTCATGTAGTATACAATTAAAATCACCAGCTAAAATAATATCCCTATAGAGAATGATATGATCTTATCAATATGATGTTTCACTGTATTAATACCAATTCCAGGTATCCAATATACATTAATTAAAGTGTAAGTCTTCCCATTAATTTGTATTGTAACCATACAAAACATTCCTTTGTCATCCTGAAAAGACTTAATGGTTTTAGGAATGGGCATACTTTTATTCCATAAAATAGCCACTCCTCTTTTTCTGAGTGTGCTCTGAACTAACCAATACTGTATACTTATTAGTGGCTAGTTTATCAATATCTTTTTCAAGAGATGGGTTTCTTGCAGGAAGACTAGATTGGCCTTGTGTAAATTAATGTATCTTATTAGGCTTGCCCTTTTACACGGATTATTCAATCCATTAATGTTTAAAGAAATTCCTTTTAAAGATGTCATTTGGCATTTTTAAAACTCAAGAATCTTATGATCGAAATAACAAATAAGATAAATAATGTTACATCTCCTCTTTTAGGTGTACCTTTAAATATAGCTGTATTTATTAAATCTCTTATGGGATTTTGTATAGGATTCAATTTTGTTTGTAGTGACAATGAGTGTACAAAATATATTGTGGATGTCAAAACTATATACATATAACAATGAACAAGTGAAAATAATGTAAGGATTAAACCTTGCATCCAGCCTGGAGTTGAAAACTCCAACTTAGAGTAGTATTTACTACTCAAGTTAACCCCCTACCCTAAGCAGCAGTACCTCAGCTACCACCTTATCAATTTAATACTAGTTATATTTAACTGAGGTTAACAGTTTTCAATTCAATTATCTATCAAGACAAAACTACACATTTGGTAAAACAGCATCATATAAACTAAAATAAACTTTTTTTTTAAAAAAAATGTTCATACTACTATATAGATCTATGTAATATATAACACTTGTATTCAAATAGCATTCAAATAATCTTGATGTTAGAAATCAAGAGGAGAGAAAATTAGGTTCTAACATTCATTTAAATCAAAAACTTTGGCTAATATGATTCAGACATTACATATATTAAGATGCATCTATTTTCTGTCATGTGAATACTATTAACAGCTTCCAAAAAAAAAATCTTGAATTGTTTGTATATGAGCATTTACTTAAACTCATTATTGTCAATAGAGTAAAATATTGTACTCATAAAAATTATTATAAATCATATTGCATAGTTATGCAAATTCTCAGAAACACTTGCATTATTAAAAAAAAAAGCCATCACACACATACACAGACACACACACACATATATATATATATATATATATATATATATATATATATATATATATATATATATATATATATCTGATCTCACTAAGTTATGTCCTTGTTGAGCACTATCCTACTTGCTGTCCCTAGAATAAATCTGTCTGCTTTATAGAAAATAATGCACAGCAAACACATTTTAGTAACCAGATTTTACAATCATGCTAACCTACTGCTTTAAAATATATCACATGACATTTCTTCCAGAATAGAATTATAAAATTGTTTATGCTTGTCAATCAGATGAATTAAATGAATTATAATAAAGTATATGTTTGGAACAGAAGTTTTTAACACAGATTATTATGCTGCTGTTAAGTAGATTTTCAAAAACATTTAAATAAATGTTTCATTTTCTATGCCTTCTAAAATAAGACATTTACTTACTACAAGAAACTACATCATTTAAACTTATTATAACTGACATTTTATGAATAGAGTACTTTTCCTGAATCTGTGGTGTGTCAGTATAATAACTAGGTCAGAGGTTATACTAACTGCTTTCAGTTTCTCTGTGAGAATTCTGTGAGTTGAACCTTTTGAAGTAGTTCATGGACACTGTGCATGAGACAGCCCACATCCCAGATTGTCTCCCTTAACATTTTGGCGGGAAACTTATTAAAACTTGTGGCAAACATTCATTTTGTCAATAGAGTAAAATATTGTATTCATAGAAATTATTATAAATCATATTGGATAGTTATGCAGATTCTCAGAAACACTTGCATTATTATATATAAAAAAGAAAAAAAGCCATCACACTTACACACACACATACACACACACACACACACACACACACACATATATATATATATATATATGATCTCACTGAGTTGTGTCTTTGTTGAGCACTATCCTACTTGCTGTCCCTAGAATAAATCTGTCTGCTTTATACAAAATAATGCACAGCAAACACATTTTAGTAACCAGATTTTACAATCATGCTAACCTACTGCTTTAAAATATATCACATGACATTTCTTCCAGAATAGTTATAAGATTATTTATGCTTGTCAATCAGATGAATTAAATGAGTTATAATAAAGTATATGTTTGGAACACAAATTTTTAACACAGATTATTATGCTGCTGTTAAGTAGATTTTCAAAAACATTTAAATAAATGTTTCATTTTCTATGCCATTTAAAATAAGACATTTACTTACTACAAGAAACTACATCATTTAGACTCATTATAACTGGCATATTTTATGAATAGAGTATTTTTCCTGAATCTGTGGTGTGTCAGTGTGATAACTATGTCAAAGGTTATACTAACTGCTTTCAGTTTCTCTGTGAGAATTCTGTGAGTTGAAGCTTTTGAAGTAGTTCATGGACACTGTGCATGAGACAGCCCACATCTCAGATTGTCTCTCTTAACATTTTGGCGGGAAACTTATTAAAAACTAGTGACAAACATTCATTTAGTAGTGTAAATGCATGTAAACATGGCAAAACCTTCACAATGTATTCCACAGACCATTACAGCCTCTTACTTCTTTTCAGAAAGAGAAACAAATTGAATCACAGCTTGCCATTAAATCTTCAGATATTTTGACTGGTTATGAAACAAAACATTATAACTGACATATTTTATGAATAGAGTATTTTCCTGAATCTGTGGTGTGTCAGTGTGATAACTATGTCAAAGGTTATACTAACTGCTTTCAGTTTCTCTGTGAGAATTCTGTGAGCTGAAGCTTCTGAAGTAACTCATGAACACTGTGCATGAGACATCCCACATCTCAGATTGTCTCTCTTAACATTTTGGCGGGAAACTTATTAAAAACTAGTGACAAACATTCATTTAGCAGTGTAAATGCATCTAAACATGACAAAACCTTCACAATGTATTCCACAGATCATTACAGCCTCTATGTAAGTGAAATTAAGCCCAACATTACCAACAAGCAATAAAACTCAACATTCTTCTCCCAACTCAATTTTCATACAAATCCTATTATTCACTGTGCCCACACAATCAAAAGCATTTCTATATATTAATAAAGAAAAGAAAAGAGAGTAGAAAATAAAAGGGAGTGAGGCAGAAATAAAAAATGTAAGAGAAAGCTGTAAGAAGTATATACAATGGAATGTTACTTACTGTTTATATTAATAGAGTTAAAAATAAAACATATTATTTACTCTTATTTAGTTCTGATTATTATTAGTTAAAGCATAACAGATTATTTACAAACAGGCATAAGCAGTATAATCAAGAAAGTATAATTAGAAATAGCATTTGAAGAACTTATAAAACTTTTACAAGGAATAAATATGTTATTATTCTATTAATGATATTTTCATTACTGTTCTCTCCCTGCCCTCCCCACCCTTTACCCACTACATAATCTAAATAGAATGTCATTGTTTAAACAAAGAAAATAATAAAAGGAGAAGGAAAAAAAAGGTAAAGATAAAAAAAGTATCAAATTACTAACCTTACTTCTTTTCAGAAAGAGAAACAAATTGAATCACAGCTTGCCATTAAATCTTCAGGTATTTTGACTGGTTATGAAACGAAACATTTCTTTGCACATAGAGAATAACTTTGATTAAATCTTTTCCAAAATATTTGTGGCTTTCTGGAAATGCAGGAACTATATTCAAAAGATTAATAATTAACTAAAATGATGAGAGAGAAAAAAACATATAACAAATCATTTGTTTTTAGTCTCTTTTCTTCTCTGAAGTCTTCCACGAAGCTTCAGTTGCCAATCTCTTTAATGAAGAACTAGCCCATTCCATTTCTTCTATTTTATCCAAAATCCTTTTTCTTTGACAAACAGTAAAGCAGAGTCTAAATCATCGAAAACCTTAGGACCATCAGGAAGGAAGATTTTAAGCTTGGCAGGAAACAGAAGGTATGTTTTAAACTGTGCTTTTTAAGCTCCCTTATTAGTGGCAGAAAAACTTTTCTTTTAGCTATTACCATGGAAGAATAGTCATTGTCAAAACGCACAGTTGTCTCATTAATCTTAACAGGAGCTTTAGCCCAAGCAGATTTAAGAACCATCTCTTTATCAAAAGATGATAGAAATCTAACTATAACTGATCTAGGATATTTTTTGTTAGAGTTAGTATTAGCTATAGATCTATGTGCTCTTTTGATACCAAAAGAGAATGCTTCTGGTAAGTCTAAAGTTTTAGGGAGCCAAGTTGTTAAAAAAAAAGTAATATTGTTACCTTCAATATTTTCTGGCAGTCCAAAAATCCTAATGTTATTGCGCCTAGATCTATTTTCCATGTCATCCAGCTTTATTTGTAAATGTGTATTTTGTTTCAGCAGAAACTCAATGTTGATTTCCTCTTCTTGGATTCTATTTTCCATGTCATTCACAGCTTCTTCTATGCCTGTCATCTGGTTCTTCTGTTGTTGCAGGTCTGTATGTAACAGGTCTATTTGTTTTGTATTTTTTTCTATGAAGGTGTCTATTTTAGTATCCATTTTATCCATTTTATCAGTAAGTTGCTGGATTATAATTATCAGAGACTGAAGTTCTTTCTTGATGCTGGAGTCTTGAGAATTTGTCTTACTGGAACTCATTTCAGACTGATAAATTGACAGGAAAATTTCCACAGTGATTTCTGACAGGAATATTGCTAAGATTTCCTTTCTTTTTTAGATATAGTTCAAGAACTATATAAAACAAACGTATTTAGAAAGAAAATTACTTCAAAAATTAATTTTTTAAGTAATTAATTCCTGTCAGTGTAATGAAATTGGTGGGGCTGAAGAAATCTGCTGCTATCCTGTGTTCATCCTTGGCCACGCCCCCTTCCTATCAGGTTTTCTGAGGGCAGGAGGAACAGATTTAGGAGTTAAAGAATTTTCCATGAAAACATCATCCACAACTTCCAAAACTGGAGGTATAGCCAGAGGCTTATGCTGTGGCAAATCTAAAAATTCCCTGATTCTTTTCTTAGACTGAGGAAAATCCTGACTTTCCCATTTAAAGTGCTCCCTAAGAGTATTCAAAGTATCCCCAAAGGAAAAATCTTCTGGAGGGGAGACAGAAGGGATAGAGTCTTCAGCATCAGAATCCTCAAACCCGGAAAAAAGTTGAGAAGTCCCTTCTTCACCAGCAAAAATACTGGAAACCTCAGAATCTGAGATGGACAAAACATCAGGAGACAATTCCCTAGCCCTCTTGGAGGTGGGGGGGGGGGGTTGAGAGCCCCTAATAAGAGAAAGAATATCAATAGCCATCTTTACCAACTGGGACTGAGGCAAAGGAGGGGAGGCCGATGCCTGCTTGCGAGTAGTTTTGCGGCTGGAAGGTTTGCTAGTAATCTGGAGGGACTCGGGAGGCCTAGCAACTGTAGAAGTCTGAAGTAAGGTAGTCGGTCTGGGTCTGGTCTCATGTCGAAGAGAAGAGGCATCAGAAGCCGGTGCCTGCATAGCGGCTCTGGACCCATCTCAGGCAGCGACAGGCGGAGGGTCTGAAGACGAAATAGCAGCCTGCGGCATGGAGGACCTTAAAGGTCTCAGCAGAGGCTTGCGGCTGAAAATCTGCAGACTGCAGGGGCTGCGAAAGCTCCTCACTGACTACCACTGGGCTGACCAATTTCACCGGTGCGTCGTCAGCAGATTTAACCCTAGGCCTGTTGCGGTCCTTGTCCTTGCGTTTCCTAGGCACATCTGAAGTCGGGAGACCAGAAGATGCCATATCGACGAACTTAGGCCAAACTCCAAAATGCTTATACAAAATCTTAGTTCTACGGCGTATGGTAAGCTGGTTGAAGGAAGCACAGAGTTCACAATTACGGACGTCGTGCTTAAGGCCCAAACAAGTTATACAATAGTAATGAAAATCATGGTGCGGAATCTGTTTTCCACAGGCAAGACAGTTATTAACTTTATCTGACATTCATTAAAGCAAGAAAAGAGGGTCCCCAATGGGGTACGTATCTGAAGGCGTCTTCAACTTGGTAGTCGGAATGCAAAAAGAAGGTAAATGGCCGACTGGCACTAGTACGAATTGCATCTGCTTCGGGCTCTGCAGCAAGAAAGACTGGGGAAATGGTGTTGGCTGCCTCCTTTTATACCTGATGTTCTGACGTCAGTTTTAAAGCTTACGGCAGCCGACGTCATATACCGAGGACTCTGGTATTTGGGCCAACTAAGGGCTACTGGGAGCAGGATAACCCATATGTTAGGACTGCAACAGTGAAACACGAAGAACATCTGACACTTACATGTAAAAGTTTAAAGACATGAGCAATGGTTTCTTTTAGTAACCAAAGGAATGTTTTGCAAAGGCAGCTTTGTTACTTGTTACATTGTTTGAAGTGTTCCACTCATGCAGCTAGTCCTAGTAGACTTAAAAAAAAACAAACAAACAAAAAAAAAACATTAAAGGTACCTTTAGGTGTCAGTACTAAGATGTGGCTTAGATTTTTAGGAATTGGGTTAGGATTTTATGTTTACTGTTAGGTTGGAACTTTATCAATAGAGTTTTAGATTTAGGACTAGTGTTTTAGGGTTTAGGTACATTGTGTTAAGGCTAGGATTACTGTTTTAGGGTTATGATAAAGATTTTAGGTTTAAGGACACTTCCTTACATAATTTACATTCCCTATGGGATCCATAATACTAAAAACGCATCACCATTTTTTTCCATTTTACACTAATTTACCAATTACTATGAGTGAGCATAACTCATATGTCTCATTTACAAATGTAAATGTGTTACACCCCATTAAAACAAGTAACTGATATTCATATATGTATATACTAGTGTCATGGAGGAAAACAACTCTGTTGCTTGAGCCAACAGTGTGGAAGTGTTATTAGGTCATGACTGGTGGACTGGAAAATTCATAGTACTAAAGTTAATGCAAGTAAATGCAGGGGATGTCCAAATGTGGACATTGCAATTACATTAGTGATGGCCCTAATGATACTGTATATGGGTATGACAGAAAGATTGGTTGTCCAGTTCTATACAATTGCCACACATGAGGGGTGGTGCACTTAGCTTCATTTGACATGTAAACGTTTTTATGCAGGGAAAACTGAAAGCTGAAGTAAAAAAATCGTATTTATAAACACTGTCATTATATAAAATGAAGAAATTTCAATAATTCATTGTGCAAACATACTTTAGTGTGCAAACAATTTAACAGATTTTTTTTTATTTTTCATTCTTGAGAAAGTTGATCTAGACCCCAGAGGTGGAGCATGGCAAGATCGAATGCAATGAATGAGTCAGGTCTTAACGAACTATGTTCTTAAACTTAGATCTGCTAAATTATAGTAATAATAGCCAAGATCATAGTTTTTAAAGCAGTTCTTGTCTGGTCATTTGGCTTATTATTTTTTATAGTGAGCTCATCACTAGCACTTGTTAGGTGAACTGTAAAGCTTTTTTACTCGGCATTCTTAAATGTGGGACTCTGGTGTTATATATATTTTTTAAATATACATGATGGTTTCTAATATTAAATATATTTTATATTTATACTTTTTCTTAGGGTAATGCAGGATGGTGATATATGTTTGCTGTCACTGATCGTATGTGATTGGTCATAACTCATCATGACTGGATTTTATGGTTTAAATATCTTTTAATGGAGTTTAATGACATTTGATGAAGTTCTTTGGAACGAAAAAGCTTAATCAATGTTCATGCAATAAACTTATCTAGTTAGGTGCACATAGTTCAGAGTGCATTTTTACCATTTGGTTCTTGGTTACGTGCTTGGGACGTTTTGGTACACTACTATTTATACTTTCAGCACAAGTGCAGTATACAATGAGGAATGACAAGCAGAACTGTGAATGCATTTGATTTTGCCCATTTGTTACTGGCTGAAATACAAATTATATACATGATCAGTTTCTGCTACCAATACATTTGGCAAACCAAGTCTGCTGCTGTCAAGTTCTGCAATATCTCTAGTAATCAAAGCTGCATGATAAATGAAACTACAGATGTCAGTTACTATCAGGTAAACTCAAGCGATGTTACTTCAGTGCACTGCAAAGCAATATACACAGATAATTAATGAACTAACAGTTTGTGTGTACTAACTGTGCAGTTTGTACACCAAAAAATTGCAGTCATGCAAGAAATCATAACATCAATTAAATGTATATAATTCAAAGCCTGAGTGTACTG
This sequence comes from Protopterus annectens, assembly GCF_019279795.1. Taxonomy (NCBI): domain Eukaryota; kingdom Metazoa; phylum Chordata; order Ceratodontiformes; family Protopteridae; genus Protopterus; species Protopterus annectens. The sequence goes on from NC_056739.1 coordinate 1,528,048,845, forward strand.
TCTCATTACTACTTTGGACACTGTATGAATACAATGAATGTTGTGGCTATGTGGTTATCGAAGGTGATACCACTGCCCACCTGTGTCCCTAAGTCCCTTATCACACTTTCGGTGTTTAGTGTACTGCCACTTATGTGGTAAATTCATGGGTATGTGTTTTTTCCCAAAGGGGATAACTATACATTTTTTGGCATTGAGCTTGAGCCCATGGCTCTGGCACCAAACATCTGTTTCTGTAAGGCCCTTTTATAGAATATCCACATCATTTGGGGATTCAATAATGGCTCCCAGTTTGCAGTCATCTGTGAACTTTGTTAGCCAGAGTCCCTTAGTGCTGGCCTGTACTTCAGAGAAGTAGATGTCAAACAAGAGCGGTCCCAGGAGTGAACCCTGAGGTACTCCGCTTGTCACTTGTCTGGAACTGGATTTTAAGTCGGCTACTTTTACAGTGTGGGTTCTGTCAGTAAGCCAGTTGGCAACCCATCGAGTGACATAGGGATTAATGCCCAGCTTAGTAACTTTATCTATGATTTCAGAGTGGGGGATGGTGTCAAAGGCCTTGGGCGAAGTCCAGATAGGCTGTGTGGACCGCCTTACCATCGTTCACAACTCTGGAGACTGATTCGAAGAAGTCAATCAGGTTCAGGAGACAAGATCGGCCCTTTACGAAACCAAACTGGGTGGGGTCCAGTGTTTGAAGGTTGTCAATGTCTGTTTACAAGTTCCATGATAATGCGTTTCATGGCTTTGCAGATCAGGCTTGTCAGACTGATGGGACGATAGTTCCCAGAATCCAAGGTGGATCCCCCCTTGTAGAGCGGGATAACTGCAGCTGTGCTCCACTCATTGGGCACAAAGCCTGAGGTGAGGCTATGACTACGCATGACACTTAGGTAAGATGCCAGTTCATTTTGTAGTTCATTAGTACACAGCCTGGGATGTCGTCTGGTCCCATGGATGCTGTATTCTTAGCTTTGGAGGGTGCGTTTTCAGGGTCTATATTATATTCTCGAAAGCTGACAATGTCGAACCTGACAATGTCGGCACGAGAATATTGAACGCTCAGAATCTTGAGCGTGTAAACAGACATCTCTGTAAGGGGAGATTTCCGTTTACTGCAATGTAGTGCGGTCTCGGAGTTGGTATATTTAAGTAGCGGGGGTTGTGGAGGGTGCAGGGGGCCTTGCCCCCCCTGCTTAAACCCATTAGGGTACTTTTTTCTTTTTTTTTTTTTGTCTTTTTATGAGGTCGACGTTTGAAGACATCGACCATATGGTGTCGACCATATGTTGTTCGATGTTTTCAACCATCGATCTTATAATATAGACCCATTTTTTACCTGTGTGACCATGAGTACCGGAATTTGGCAATCTTTTGGTATTGAGATTGGCCCTTTAGGGGATGAGAGGGAGGTGAAATTGGCACTGAATCGATCTGCCAGGATATTGGCAATATCCTTGGGATCAGAAAATTTGATGCCATTCTGTTGTAGCTCAGAGCAGATCTGAGCATTGCCATTTAGATTTTTGACATAACTATAGAATGCCTTGTGGTTATCCTTCGAATCTTTGGCAATTTTATTTTTGTAACTAGCTTTGGAGGATTTTATGAGTGATCTCAGCTTCTTACTGAGGCTGGTAAGGAAATTTTTTGCATCCTGGGATTTTCCTCTTTTTTGCAACAGTTTCTTCCTTCTGTTGTATTGGTTTGTTTATGGCAGGTGACCACCAGATTAGGTTCCTTTTTTTGGAGGAGACCGTCTTGGTTCTGTTTGGAATGGCATGATTCATGCACAAGTGGATGTGCTCAAACAGTGCTTTAGTGTAGGATTCAGTGGTCAAACTTTCAGTTCCCGTCTGCATGGGTACCATGAAGTTTGCCACTTCTAACTTGAGTAGCATGAAGTTGGCTTTGGAGAAGTTTTTTATGGAGGTTTCCCTATTGGGAGGTGGGGGTGGAATGTGGACCTCAAGCGTGATTAGCTTATGGTCAGACCTGACCAACGGGGGGGTGACCACTGGTATTGAGCATCGATCTCTCATGTTGGTAATGACCAGGTTTAGGATATTCGAGCCCCTGGTGGGACTATGCATTAGTTGGTGTAGGGCGTTGGAATTTATCAGTTCCAAGAACCTTTGGCAAAGGTGCTGGTACCCGAGTAGTTTTCCCAATTAATCGCAGGATAGTTGAAATCACCCAGTATTAGGCTGTTTGGTTGTATCTTAATATTATCTAGTATGCTTAGAAAGGTGTAGTGACAATTTTGTGGCATGGTGGGGGATCTGTAGGAAGCTACAGTTTGGATTGCAGTCTTACCTAGTTTCAGTTGCACCTGTAGAATTTCAGATGCATCGTGTTGGGCAACTAGCCTGGAGGTGTGAATATGGACACTCCTCCGCCTTTAGTGCTTTGGTCCTGGTTTGGTGGCCAAAAAGTGTGGTAAGAGTTGTAGCCTGGTATTGCAAGGGTGCTCTTTGGAGCCTTGACTCAAGTCTCAGTTGCTGCACAGATATCGATGTTCTCCATTTTTAAGAGTGCCTCGAGAGTGTGCATTTTGAGGTTTAGACTTCTAGCATTGAGTAGCATTACCTTCAGATTTTGCATGCTTATATCTGTTACGGTGGCGATGGTGGTTTTGTCCTTTGAGCCTTGTTTAAGAAAGGCACTATGGGGTGGCAAGAGCCTTAGCCAGTAACCTGAATCCCAGGGGCGACAGGTGCAGACCATCTATGGCAAAGCATCGTGGTTTGTCGATCATGTCGTCCCAGGCAGACAGATATTGAATCCCCTTTGAATGACATCAGAAACTTAGCCAATTGTTGAAATCAATCATGTTGTCCTTATACTGTGGCATCATTCTGGGCTAAGGCAGGATACTGCTCAGGGGTAGGGTCATACCTGCCTGGGCCATATGATCCCAGAGTTCTTCCATGTCTCTTTTCATGTAGTCCAGGGAGGTACGTCTCAAGTCATTCACTCCAACATGGACAATGACAAAGTCGTATTTGTACTTGTTGTGGAGTGACTTGAGTGTTATGTGTTACGTGGCGGATCCTGGCACCCGACAGGCAGCTGACAGCAATTTTCTCCTTGTTCAGCCTGGTGAGTGGAACATCAGTGTGTCTGACTTCACAGTCACCTACGACTAAAGTATTGGGTACGTTGTCTTGCCATAGGGGCTGCTGTTTGGTGGCACACTGTTGTTTTGAGCTATGTTTCACTTTGGTTGTGATTGGTGTTTGTGTTTCAGCTTCAGAGGTCCTTGTTGCTTGGGCAGGTTAATGTTAAGGGCCTCCGCATAAGTGGGTTTAGTGTTACTATGTGTGGATGTTGGTGCCATGAGTTTTGAAGGGCTATGTGCTGCTTGAGGTGTAGTGCAGGTGTTAACCTTCTCCTCTTGACTGAATAGCACAATCTTGGCTGGAGAGAGCTTTGCTTCCAGTTTGGCTATAGATTTACCAGGTGGACAGGAGAAATCACCAAAAGCTGACCCTTGGACATGCCTGGTTCGGTGTTTCTTTTGTAAAGTACAAGAGCTGTTTTCCCTTACCTTGGCAAGGTACTTTGCAATTATAGGCTGTTTTAGTGCCTACGACTAATTTCTCCTTATTAACAAGGAGAACTGAGTGTTTGTATCAGTTTAAGGCGTCCTAGTGCTTTCCAGCAGGTTTTAGAGCAAGTGCTAGTTACAGGGATTCAGATTTTAGTGCTACTACTGAGAAACCAGCTAGCTCTAAGGGAAAATTTGAAGAGCACACTTTCTGGCACCAGGAATAGTTTAAAGTGCTAGACTAATAAGCTACTAAAAGTGCAGGAGAGCAGAGAACTAGCAGATCTAGGGGAAAAAGTGAAGAGCACCGCTCTGACGCATACAAAAAATCCTGGATACAGCAAATCTGTATCCGGGCTACACTAGTTCAAGAAGAGGTAGGAAACAGTTTTTATTTTTTAAGTAGAAAGTGAAGAGGCAGACGATAATGAGATAATTCAATATGCAGAAGCTAAAGGAGTGGGCCTTTGCTAAGTTCTCACTATTAAAAGTAGAATAAGCTGATGTAATGTGACTGGGGGAGGGGGGTTCAAGTATCACCTTTATACCGGAGAAAGGCAACTCAAAGCCACCAAGACATAAGACCACCACAAGCACAGGGTGGGTGGGAAAACCAGTTGTACAGATTACAGAGATATTAAATCAAAAGTGCAGACAAAAAATGAGAAAAAACACTTATCTTTTCTGAATATCACAGCAGGCAGTAAGTCAGTCTCTCAGCACAGCTTGAGTAACAGGTATATCTGATTTAAGGCACAGAAAGCAGAAACAGACCTATTATCCAGACAATACAGTTGCAGGAATGCCCTGCCCAGACGAAACCAGTTCTGTTCACTTTCTCTCACTAAGTAAGCAGATAGCCCTCTAGACAAAGGATTTCACTACAAACTGAAGTCAACACTAACAGATCAGTAGATTTGATCTCTAGCTATGATTGTTTAAGCCACTGGTATTTAAAGATAATAAAGTTAAATCCATCTTAGGTTAGACTATGTGTTTTTGTTTTATTGTGACTATTAAACATTTTCCTCTGATAACTATAAAGTATATGTTTGAGCTTTTAAAGAAATCATCAGTTTTATACTTTGAGTGTTTACCAATAAAGTAATGTTTTGGTCAGGCATACTAAAAATGTTTGTGAAATAAATTTAAATTAATAAATGTTAACAAAACTGAGATCCACACTAGCCATGGAATGAAAACCATTCCTAATCTAATGGATAAACCTAAATCCATCAGATTATCATTCATACCTTAATAATCCAGAACATCTGAGCTCCATAAATTGAATTATCATATGGATAATTTTGTAATAGGAATAAGCAATATTTATATTATTCTGAACAGATATAGTACTATTGTCGATTAGACAGAATTCTAATACAATATAAATGTCTACCTATTGTATAAGCAATTACTATTTATATGAAAGATAGATGACAAGCAATTCAATAATAGTAAAGTAGGATATGTCATATATAAAACCTCAATAAAAGATTATACCACACAGTTATTTAACATATTCACCCTTATTGAAGAAGTCTTTCCAAACTTATTACTTACTATAAACAGATGGTAATAATATTTATACCTAATGTTTATAACACAATGTATTTTACTGGATATATCAGAAGCTATATTTCCTTGTTTGCCAGCATTTAAGTAATCACTTTATTTGTTACTAATTTACTTAAAGCATCAAGTTTGTTTTATGTGAACATTGATGAAAGTTGGTGCATAGTAATTATCAGTGCATCCCTCTTCCCTCATTTCCTACACATAAGGATTTTCATATCTGTCATTTCTTATTATAAAATGAGTGAAATTATAAGTTAAAAACAGCAAAATCACTTATTGTGATTAATGATTACAAGTTCCCTTTCCATATTCATAAACTGCCATTTTATGGCATGTACTGAAAGTTTTTAGAGTTAAATGGCAACATTCTATTTTGTATAATCAGCAAAGGTTAAACTGAGTGATTATTGTCAATTTAATACTATTTGTTCAGAATGTGATTGTTACATTCTGTGATATTCCTAGTTCAGGCTTCTATTGTTTCCCTTGAACAACTTTGTCAGTTTAATGTCATGTATAAAAAGTACAGTTGTGTACACTTAAATGTAGATGTTCGAGTGTATTCACTGTTGCAGTCATCACATTTGGGTTATCTGCTTGCAGTAGCCCTCAGTCGGCCTGATTAACGATTAGGGTCCTGCATCAGTTGCTGTTCCTTCTTCCGTGACGTCAGGGGTATAAAACATGCAGCCGCAGCCGACGCCATTACAACAGTTTTTCTTGCCCCAGATGTCAGGTGCCCCCCCCCCCCCCAATGGGAAGCAATTAAATCTATAAATAAACAAGGATATACCTCCAACAAAAAAGCAAATACACCAAAAAGCTTTTGAGCATAGTAAAGGAGAGTAGAGGTATAGCCAAAAGAAGTAAGGGGGCTGAGGGAGGGTAACCAGGACTGCAACAGTGAATACACTCGAACATCTACATTTATGGTAAGTATACACAACTGTACTCGTTCTTCGTGTTTGACTGCTGCAGTCATCACATTTGGGTAGATTCCCAAAGCTAAGGATGGGAGGAGGAATTTAGATAGCATTAGGACCAGCTATAAGGCCCTGCAAGACTGCAGTGGCAAAGCCAGCTTTGGATTTAGAGAAAAGTTGCAGATGGTAATGCTTGATGAAAGTATGTACAGAACTCCAGGTAGCAGCTTCTAGGATGTCCCTGGTAGGGACGTCTCTGAGAAAAGCTGTAGAGGTAGATGCAGCCCTGGTTGAGTGGGGTCTGATCCCCTGTGGGATAGGTTTTCCATGGTGCTTGTAGTAGAAATGAATGCAATGGCCTATCTATTTGGAAATGGTTTGCTTTGAAATAGCCTTTCTCTCTGCCCCTGCAGCAAATGCCACCAGCAGTTGTTCAGATTTCCTTTGAGGTTCAGTCCTGTCCAAGTAGACTCTAAGTTGTCTGTGCACATCTAGGGAGTGCAGTATCCATTCCCCTTTGTTCTGTGGATTAGGAAAGAAGGTTGGCAAATGAATGGACTGATTAAGGGCCACACTGGATACCACCTTGGGCATGAAGGAGGGATTGGTCCTGAGGGACACCCTGTCCTCATGAAAGATGATGAAAGGCTCCACTGCCATAAGGGCCTGTAATTCAGATACCCTTCTTGCTGAAGTGATTGCTAAAAGGAAAGTTGTTTTCCAAGAAAGGAATTTTAAGTCTGCAGTAGCAGCTGGCTCGAAAGTTAAGGTCCCAGGCTGGAGTTGGAGCTCTCCTGTGTGGTCGTAAATTTTTGGCCCCTCTGAGGAACTGCTTGAGCAGTGGATGAAAGAAGAGGGGAGGTTCTGTGTTATAATGAGCTGAAGTAGCTGAGGTGTGAATTTTGATGGAGGAGAAAGAAAGGCCCTTGTGAAGCATCTCAGTTAAGTATTGTAAAATATGAAGTAAATTGGGCACTGCTGTGCTCATCCATTGAGATTGGTTCCAGGCACAGAATCTTTTCCATTTTTCAGCATAACATTTTCTAGTACTAGGCCTCCTCACCTCTAAAATGATATCCATCACTGGTTTACTGAAGGATGGTAAAGGAGAAATTAGGTAATTAGCCAGGCTGCTAGGTTCAGTGTGTGAAGATGAGGGTGCAGAATCTGGTTTTCCTGCTGAGACAATAGGGTAGGAGTCTGAGGCAGGTGCCATGGGGCCAACAGTGACACGCTGTGCAAGAGGGGGTACACCAGTGTTGGCGTGTCCAGTCTGGTGCAATCAAAATTGTCCTTGGTTTGTATTGTTTGATCTTTAGTAGTACTTTGGAGAGCAGAGGCAGAGGAGGAAAGGCATAAACTGATAGGTTTTACCAGCTGGAGGACACAGCATCCACTTTCCAAGCTTGTTTGTGGGGAGTCCTTGTGCAACATTTGTCCAATTGATAGTTCTGGGGGAAGGCAAACAGGTCTATATCTGGGCTCCTCCATTTACTTGTCAACATGTTGAAAATCCTTGGTTCCAGTTTCCACTTGTGTGAGTCCATGAGGTTTCTGTTTAGTTCGTCTGCCAGTGTGTTTAGTTTTCCTGGCAGGAATTGAGCTTGTAGATGCACTTGGTAGATCAGGGCTGTGTTCCACAATGCCATGGCTAGTCTGCAGAGGGGGTAAGCATGTGTACCCCCCTGCTTGTTTATGTACCACATAACAGTGGTGTTGTCCATCTTTACCATTATTTGTCCTGGAAGAATGTGGTCCTTGAAGGCTGTCAGAGCATTCTGTACAGCTAACATTTCTTTTTGATTGATATGCAGGTGCATTTCACTTGAGTTCTATTTGCCCTGAATGCACTTCCCCGTCAGGTGAGCCCCCCATGCATAGTCTGATGTGCCTGTTGTTAGGGTTTGGGCGGCAGGGGGTAATGTGAATGGTAGTCCCTTGTTTTGGTGGCAGGGATCTGCCCACCAAAGGAACTCTAGGCGTAGGCAAGGTATGATAGGAATCATTGCTTCTAGATCCTGAGAATGTTGACACCATAGGCTTTTTAGATACCATTATAGTTTCCTCATATGCAGTCTTGCATATGGAATTAGAAGAATACAGGAGGCCATGAACCCTAATTGCTTGTAGTATTTTCCTTGCAGATAGCAGGGTTTTTGTGGCCACTTGTTTGAAGCAGGTTGTCAAATGAATTTGTTTCTCTGGCGCGAGGAAAGCCATCTGGGAAGTTGTATTCAAGCTTGCTCCCAGGAATATAATTTGTTGACAGGGTTTCAGGTGTGATTTCTTTTCATTTATGGTTTACCCCAGACAAGTTAGCACCCTTTGTACAAAGGCCAGATGATTAAAAAGTATGTCCTGGCTTTCTGCCTGAATTAGACAATCATCCCGGTATGGGTATATTTGAATATTTCTTTGCCTGCAAAATGCAATGACTGGAGCTAGGCACTTTGTGAATATGCTGGGCACAGTAGATAAGCAAAAGGGCAATGCAGAAAACTGATAGTGTGTGTAGCCTGCTTTGAAGCGTATGTATCTTCTGCAAGATTCCCTGATTGGGATGTGCAGGTAGGCTTCCTTTAAATCTAGTGTTGCCAACCAGGCGTCTTTGCTTAGCATAGGGAGCAACTGATGAAGAGTCAGCATCTTGAATTTTGGAATCACCAAAAAGGAGTTTAGAGTAGACAGGTCCAGGACAGGACGCCATGAATGGTCTTATCTGGGTACCAGGAAATGCCTCGAGTAGAAACCTTGTCCCTTTTCCTCTTCTGGTACCAAGTGAATAGCCCCTATGCTTAAGAGAGAAAGTACTTGCTTTTGGGCCTCTGCCCACTGAATTGGGGGTAGATCTGGCCACCCGCTTGGTGTTGGTAACGTGTGGAATTGAAATCTGTATCCCTGGGACACTATATTTAAAACCCATTTTTCCTGGGTATTGAGTTCCGAGTTCTTTGCATGAAGAGCAATCTTTCCCCCCAAAGGGGCAGTCAGTTGAGAAGTGCTTGGAAGATTTAAAAAGAAGTCATTGAAACAGTTTACCATAAGGGGGTAGTTCTATTACTCCCAGATTTGGAAGTGAAGGCCCCCCACTGCTTAGTCCTGCGCGTACCCTGGGACTGAAGCCTGGGAGCTCTGCTGGATCTGGGTTTGGACTGAGAAAATCTGGAAGAAGCAGGAAAGGACCAATTCTTGGAAGGCCAATGCCTACTAAACCTTGGAGGTTGTAAAAAATCTTTTAACAGTTTGCATAGATTTAGCTTTTTCCTCCATATTTTTAAGAACTTCTTCTGCCTTGTTGCCAAACAGGGCGGTCCTGGTTTAAGGGAGCATCCAGTAATTTCGTTTTAACATGATCTGGGAATGATTGCTCCTTAAGCCAAGCATGCCTTTTAAGTACAGACCCAGTTACAGCAGCCCTGCAAGACGCCTCTAGTGAATCAAAACCACATTGCAAAGTATGTTTTAAAACTTATTCAGCTGAATGCAATAAATCCTGTAAATCCTTATTTTCAGCACAATCAGGAATCAACATCATTTTCTGTTTACGCAATCCAATAATATGCTGCTGATACTTTAACATATGAAACTGGCAGTTTAAGGCCCTAACGACCAAAGTTGCAGAAGTGTATACCTTCTTACCCCATCTATCCAGTGCCCTGGAGTCTCTATCAGAGGGGGTAGGATTTTTGGCAGTAGTAGCTTTAATGCCCTTGGGTCCCTGTGAAATGGTGTCAGGATCTGCAGTAGGATTTTTAAAAAGGAACTTGTGAAAGTCAGGGACCCTGTAATATCTATCAGGTTTTCTGGGAGCAGGAGGTAAAGAGTCCGGGGCCAAGCTAGATTCTGAAACGGCATCATCAATAATGTCTAGTACAGGAGATATAGATATCCCCGGGCCTCTACTGAAAATGGACATGTATCCAGTTGGACTAGCCCGGTCAACAAATGTAACATAAAATAAATAAAAATAAAGGCCTGTGCTGGGTCAGGAGTAAGAAATCCCTAAGCCTCTTTTTAGAATCAGAGAAATCCTGACTTTCCCAACGGAAATGCTCCCTGAGAGTATGCAAGGTTTCATCAAAAGAGAAATCCTCTGGGGGGGGGGGGAGCGGAGGGAATAGAGTCCTCAGCATCAGAATCCTCACAGGTAGATAAGGGTAAATCCTGGTCATCAGAGGAAACAGAAAATTCAGAATCCTGGTCAGAAGTATCATAAGCAAACTCAGTCCTAGGTGTCTCAGAGGGGGAAGGCTGGCTTCTCCTGATTAAAGTAATAAGGTCTTCAGCCATTCTTATCATTTGTTTTTTAGGCATAGAGGCCTGACCTTGCGGTCTGGGCATCAGTTTTCTAGGCATGGTTTGAGTTTTAGGCCTTAAAGAAGAAGATGGCATTGGTTTAATATGCAAGTCAGTAGGCCTGAATACACCCTCAGAAGCCGGTGCCTGCACAGTGGCTCCGGACCCATCCAAAGTAGAGACATCTGCACGTTCCACAGTTGAAGCATCTCGCAGCATACAGCACTCCAAATGGGTCTCAGTAGTGGCCTGCGAATCTGAAGTAGTGGGTATCAGGGGCTGCGAAAGCGCCTCACTGAGTACCGGCAAACTGGCGACTGGCTTAGTAGAAGCCTCGTTGGCAGCTTTGGACCTAGGCGGCCTGTCTCTGTCTTTATCTTTGCGTTTTTTTTGGAATGTCGGTAGTCGGATGGCTTACTGAAGACATATCAGGATAATTGAACCGAGCACCAAAATATTTAGAGGCGAAAATATACCGACAATGGATAGTTCATGTTTAAATAATGCACAAAACCGACAGCTAGGTACGTCGTGGTCAGGGCCTAGGCAAGGAATACAGTATGAATAAAAATCTTTATGAGGTATTTGCTTTCCACAAGTAATGCAATTATTTACTTTTACTGACATCGGTTTAGAGCAAGAAAAAGTCTCCCCAATGGGGTACTTAGCTTTTAGTTGAAGACTTCGGTTCTGAAACTCGTAAACAAAAATTTCAGGAGTCTGCCGACCGGCACTTGCGAACTGCTTCTTCTTCGGGCACCGCACGGCAAGAAAGACTGATGTAATGGCATCGGCTGCATGTTTTATACCCCTGACGACCTGACGTCATGGAAGAAGGGACAGCAACCGACGCAGGACCCAAGACTTTGTTAATCAGCCCGACTGAGGGTTACTGCAAGCTGATAACCCAAATGTGATGACTGCAACAGTGAAACACGAAGAACATCATTAGTTACCTTGGTAACAGCTTAAGTATTATGTATGGTCAAGATGGGTTATAAAACCACAATTCAAGTTAAAGCAATTATATGACTTATTATGCACATTTACTTATATAAGAAAATCATCATGCTTCCCCTTGATGTTCAACATAGTGTATGTCATTAATGACAAGCTAAAACAATAGTGTTATTATACACAACCCATGTTATTAAATCCTGTCTTTAATATCTAAATTCAGCAGACTGCTTCATCTTATATGACGATTGTATATTTTATGTCTAGATTTACTACAACCATACATTACATAATTATTGCGTGTGCGTTTTTTTTTTTTGGCTGTTGCTTAGTTATTTGTGAGACCACAAGCTATATGTAATGCTTATTCTTATTATCAGCTCCTTCCAAGCATGTTTATACAGTCCATAGACTTTAAATTATGACACCCTTCTAGTTTCTTATTTGTTTTAAGCATATTCCCATCCGTACATGCACACATATCAGTACTTCAAGCATGGGCAACAATGCCCATCCAGTTTTGCCAGAATACCATTTACTAGTTCATGTGGTGTGTTTCCAGGCTGTTCTTAAAATATCCAAACAGATATTTGTATTTTATCAGCCTGTTCCATGCAGTGGCCACTCTGCCAGTGAACCACTCAACACACCTTCCATTCCTATAGATATTTCCATGAAGGAAATCTGATGACTCTCTAGCACTTCCTGCCAACCCCAAACACCCCTAGAATCAGCTATCCCCATATGCCGAACACACAAAGGGTACTGCACAAGACCAAGTGCTCTTAGTCTTTGACAATAACTCGGACTTCCACTCTTATGTAAGTCCTTAATGTGTTTGGACCAAAATACGTTTTAAATATAAAATTGTCATTATTTATTTATTTTTTTCTTCCTTTTTTTAATCAAGAATCAGCTTAATGAGCTAAACGAAGTGTTGGGAGGCCATCAATATGTGCACATGTGGTTTAAAACAGCCCTTTTATTATATATATATATATATATATATATATATATATATATATATATATATATATTTTTTTTTTTTTTAAACCAAAAATTTCATTGCCGAGAATCATCTCAGAGGCTCCTCAGAGCCGTTAAGCATTATTGTCACTCTATCTCTATTACCATAGCAATCTGGGAGAGTCTGTTTCTGTTAGTGTGTCTGTGTACTACATACAAGAGGCTTGCGATGCACCTGAAGCAAAGCTTCACTTCACTGCAACTTCAAGCCTAAATTCTCTCCCTTTCAGTGAGGCAGCAGCCAGGAAAAGAACAGAGAGCAAACAAATAAACCTCCCAACAAGCGATAACGCATTCTTCCAGCCTTCCCACCTCTCAATCGGCAGATGTATAAACAAACTATTCTCTGCCAAAATATCCCAAATCACACTTTTATCCACCCTCTTCCCCTGGATCCAGGGTAAAACACCAAATGTCTCTTTCTAATACACAAGCATCAGTAAAACCTTGATCACAAGCCGCAGCCCACAGCTTCCCAGAGACGAAAGCGGCAACATACAACAGCTGCATCCACGCACACCATGTCAGGCTTAATCAAACAGCACTCGAAGTTATGATACCTGCCATAACTGATATTAACAATGTTTAGACAGAATAATAATGACATTTGTACTAGCTGCCAAACACGGCTGCATCCACACACACTATATCAGGATTGATCAAACAGCACTTGTAGCTATGAGACCTGCCATAACTGATTTTAACTATATTTAGACAGAATAATGATGACATTTGTACTAAGAGCTTGCTACTATTACTTAAATAGGATATACATGACATTTCTAAATAATACTTTAACTGAAGAAGGCATTATTCTTCATGACAGCATTTTTTTCAAAACACTCTACTGTTATTGCTATTATATATGATGTTAATTTGTTACATTTGAGTCTGAACTCTGATGAATGGTACCTCACTAAATTAGATATTTAATTACTTAACTTATAAGTGAAATCAATGAAAAATGAACAAGATAAGTATTCAGTGATTATTGTAATGGGTTCTGTCTTGATGACAGCTGCCAGCCTGATGGAATCAGTTAGTAGAGCCCTAGTCCAATTCTGCCTCTCCTATGGGGAGTGAGGATCTTGTTCTGCCTCATCGGGATGGGCTCTGACACAGCAGACTCTCACTATGCCCTCTCCAGTGCCATATTAATCATGTAATTAGAGTGAGGCACCTTTCAAGACATACCTGGGAAGTTCGGATATCTGCTTTTATATCTTCTCTTCCTAGGAGTATTCATCCAAGTGCTCAAGAAAGGAATCTACACAGGTCACCCTTAAATATCAGCTACTTTCTGTCCATCTTGGATGAGGCATAAGACTCAAGGCTTCAAACTGAGGGTCATTCTGGATTGAAGACAACACTGAGGCAGCTTCTCTGGGATCTAACAAACTGACCACCTGCTTTGACACTGCCTTTTGTCTTCTTGCTGCTTCTGCTGGTCCCACAGCCAATGTATTTGTCCAAGAGTTTGACACTATATAAGGGTCTCCAAGCCTTGGCACCGGTGCCAGCCCCAACACTTAGGAATGTTTCAGCACTGAAGGCTTGCTCAATGATACTGCCAATATTGACAACAGACCAGAAGGAATTAGGATAGAGTCCAATGCAGAGCTAAGGTGCCAATAAACAGGTTGGTGTTCACAGCAGAGATCTTGCCAATCTTTCTAGTTGCCTGCCTCTTATGTTAATCTGACCATATATCTAATTTCCTCTCTACTTTCACTGGCTTGTGTAAGTAATCACAAAATCATCATTTTTGAAATCCCTCCCCTTCAACTATTTAAAATTATTGGCCATCCTACTGCATTCCATAGTACCAGAATACAAAAGTGACCACCCCTTTCAATCCATCTTGCTGTTTTAAAAATAGTAACTCTCCACTAAACCTTAACTATTTAAACAGGTAAAACTTAAGTTACCTACTTTCACATCTAACTTCTCTAGCGCAGACTGCAGTGTGCTTTTTTTTTCATCTTACCTTTAAGCATGCCTGTGACTAGCACTTGCTCGAATACCTGCTGGAAAGCACTAGGAAGCCTTAAACTGATACAAGCACTCAACTCTCCTTGTTAATAAGGAGAAATTAATAGTAGGCACTAAACAGCCTATAATTGCAAAGTACCTTGCTAAGGTAAGGAAAAACAGATCCTGTACTTTACAAAAAAGCAGCAAACCAAGCATGTCCAAGGGTCAGCTTCCGGTGATTTCTCCTGTCCACCTGGTGAATCTGGGCATACTGGAGCAATGCAGCAATTGCCTCATGTACACAGACAACCATCTCCTCCTACCACCCAACACTACAACCTGTGAGAGATGCACTTACATACCCAAAATGTAGCAAAGCTCTCTCCACCCAAGATTGTGCTAGACAGTCAAGAGGAGAAGGTTAACACCCACACTACACCTCAAGCAACACATAGCCCTTCTAAACCAACACCCACATATAGCAAAACTAAATCAACATATGCAGAGGCCCTTAACATTAACCTGCCCAAGCAACAAGGACCTCTGAAGCTGAAACGCAAACAAACACCAATCACAACCAAAGTGTCACATAGTTCACAACACCAGTGTGCCACCCAGCAACAACCCCTAAGGCAAGACAACATACCTAACACTTTAGTCATAGGTGACTCTATAGTCTGGCACACTGATGTCCCACTCACCAGGTTGAACAAGGAAAAAATTACAGTCAGCTGCCTGTTGGGTGCCAGGATCCGCCACATAACGTATGCACTCAAGTCACTACACAACAAGTACAAATATGACTCTGTCATTGTCCATGTTGGAGTGAATGACTTGAGACGTACCCCCCTGGACTACATGAAAAGAGACATGGAAGAGCTCTCGGATCATGTGGCCCAGGCAGGTATGACCCTAGCCCTGAGTAGCATCCTGCCTTCGCCCAGAATGATACCACAATATAAGGACAAAATGATTGACTTCAACAATTGGCTAAGTTTCTGGTGTCATTTAAAGGGGATCCAGTATCTGTCTGCCTGGGACGACATGATTGACAGACCATGATGCTTTGCCAGAGATGGTCTGCACCTGTCGCCCCTGGGATTCAGGTTACTGGCTAAGGCTCTTGCCACCCCTATAGTGCCTTTTTTAGGCAAAGTTCAAAGGACAAAATCACCACCGTAGCAGGTACAAGCATGCAAAATCTGAAGGTAATGCTACTCAATGCTAGAAGTCTAAACGTCAAAATGCACTCTCTCGAGGCACTCCTAAAAATGGAGAACATCGATGTCTGTGCAGTAACTGAGACCTGGTTCAAGGCTCCAGAAAGCACCCCTGCAATACCAGGCTACAACTCTTATCACACTTTTCGGCCACCAAACCAGGACCGAAACACTAAAGGTGGAGGAGTGTCAATAATCACCAAGGATATTCACACCACCAGGCTAGTTGCCCAACACAAAACATCTGAAATTCTCCAGGTGCAACTAACACTAGGTAAGACTGCAATCCAAACTGTAGCTTGCTACAGATCCCCCACCATACCCCAAGATTCTCACTACACCTTTCTAAACATACTGGAAAATATTAAGATAGAACCAAACACCCTAATACTGGGTGATTTTAACTACCCTGCCATTAACTGGGAAAACTACTCATGTACCAACACCTTTGCCCAACGGTTCTTGGAATTCATAAATTCCAACGCCCTGGATCAACTAATCCATAGTCCCACCAGGGGCTCCAATATCCTAGACCTGGTCATTACAAACATGGGAAATCGATGCTCCACACCTATGGTCACCTCCTCATTAGTCAGGTTTGACCATAAGCTAATCACCCTTAACATCCACATCCCACCCCCACCCCCAGTAAGGAAACCTCCATAAAAAACTTCTCCAAAGCCAACTTCATGCTACTCAAGTCAGAAGTGACAAACTTCATGACACCCATGCAGACGGGAACTGAAATTTCAACTGCTGAATCCTACACTAAGACACTGTACGAGCACATCCACTCATGCATGAATCGTGCCATCCCAAACAGAACCAAGATGCTCTCATCCAAAAAAAGGAAGCCAATCTTGTGGTCCCCTGCCATAAACAAACTTTACAACAAAAGGAAGAAACTGTTGCAGAAAAGAGGAAAATCTCAGGATGCAAAAATCTCCCTTACCAGCCTCAGTAAGAAACTGAGATCCTCATAAAATCCTCCAAAACTAGTTACGAAAATAAAATTGCCAAAGATTCCAAAGACAACCACAAGGCATTCTATAACTATGTCAGGAATCTAAATGGCAATGCTCAGACCTGCTCTGAGCTAAAACAGAATGGCATTAAATATACTGATCCCAAGGATATTGCCAATATCCTGGCAGATCGATTCAGTGCCATCACCCCCTTTCACCCCCTAAATGGCCCATCTCAAAAATGGAAGATTGCCAAATTCCGGTAATAACGGCCACACAGGTAAAAAATGCACTCTCCAAAGCTAAGAATACAGTATCCATGGGACCAGATGACATCCCGGGCTGTGTACTACATGAACTACAATATGAACTGGCACCTCACCTATGTGCCATGTTTAATCATAGCCTCACCTCAGGTTTCGTGCCCACTGAGTGGCACAGAGCTATAGTTATCCCACTCCACATGGCGGGATCCACCTTGGATCTCAGAAACTACCATCCCATCAGTCTGACAAGCCTTATCTGCAAGGCCATGGAGCGTATTATCATGGAACTTATAAACAAAGACATTGGCAACCTTCAAAAACTGGACCCCACCCAGTTTGGGTTCGGAAGGGTCGATCTTGTCTCCTGAACCTCACTGACTTCTTCGAATCAGTCTCCAGAGCCATGGACAAGGGTAAGGTGGTCCACATAGCCTATCTAGACCTTGCCAAGGCCTTTGACACCATCCCCCACTCTGGAATCATAGATAAACTTACTAAGCTGGGCATTAATCCCTACATCACCCAATGGGTTGCTAACTGGCTTACTGATAGAACCCACACTGTAAAAGTAGCCGAATCCAAATCCAGCTCCATACAAGTAACAAGTGGAGTACCTCAGGGTTCAGTCCTGGGACCGCTCTTGTTTGGCATCTACTTCCCTGAAGTAAAGGCCAACACTAAGGGACTCTGGCTAACAAAGTTCACAGATGACTGCAAACTGGGAGCCATTATTGAATCCCCAAATGATGTGGATACTCTACAAAAGGGCCTTACAGAAACAGATGCTTGATGCCAGAGCCATGGGCTCAAGCTCAATGCCAAGAAATGTATAGTTATCTCCTATGGGAAAAAACATGTATCTGTGAATTACCATATAAGTGGCAGTGCACTAAACACTGAAAGTGTGATAAGAGACTTAGGGACACAGGTGGACAGTGGTCTCACATCGCCACAACAGTCAGGAAATCCTTCTATCTGGCATATCTCATCACTAAGGGCTTTTCATCCAGAAGAAAGGAGGTCATTGTCCCACTGTACTCATCTCTCATTAGACCCATTATAGAATACAACGCCCCGTTTGGTATGTACCTCTCAAGACATCTGCAACAACTGCAAAGGCCGCAGAAATACCTAACTAAAAGAATCACAGGCCTAAAGCAGATGCCCTACTCTGACCGCCTTAAAAAACTCCAGCTATACTCTGTCGCATATCGTCTACTCAGAGGCGATCTCTGCTTAACATACAAGGCCATGTCAAACCCAGAGCTGTTGGACATGCTACACTTAAAGAAATCCCAATCCCTCAGAGCCACACGCTCCAGGGATCTAAACCTTGTCATTACAATAAACAAAAAGTACAGTTGTGTACCTACCATAAATGTAGATGTTCGAGTGTATTCACTGTTGCAGTCATTACTCTTGGGTTATCCTGCTGGCAAGCTACCCTCAGTCGGCCAGAATTCCAAAGTCTAGGTCTGGCATCGGTTGCTGTCGCCTCTTCCCTGACGTCAGTGCGCCAGGGGTATAAAAGATGCAGCCGACGCCATTTTCTTCAGTTTTTCTTGCCCCAGATGTCAGGTGCCCCAAAACTAGAAGGCTGAAAAATATGCCAATAAAAATGCATGCACAAAAATAACATTTCCTTCATCTACAAGCAAATACACCAACTAGGTTGTATAGGATAGAGAAGTGCAGATAAGTCCCAGCAAAGAAAAGGGGGATGGTGGGTGGGTAACCTGGACTGCAACAGTGAATACACTCGAACATCTACATTTATGGTAGGTACACAACTGTACTATGTTCATCGTGTTTCACTGTTGCAGTCATTACTCTTGGGTTGAATCCCAAAGCTGAGGATGGGTGGCTGGGCTAAATAGGATTAGGAGAGGCTATGAGGCCCTGCAGAACTGCAGTGGCAAAGCCTGCTCTGGACTTAGAGTAAAGAGGTAAGTGGTAGTGCTTTGTGAAAGTGTGCACTGAACTCCAAGTTGCAGCCTCTAAGATATCTTTGGTTGGTACTCCTCTGAGGAAGGCTGCTGAAGTGGCTGCTGCTCTGGTGGAATGAGGCTTAATGCCCTTAGGCACTGTTTTGCCATGATGAAAATAGCAGAAATGGATGCAATGGCCTATCCATTTAGAAATAGTCTATTTTGAGATAGCCTTTCCTTGTGATCCAGCAGCATATGACACTAAAAGTTGCTCAGTCTTTCTGAAAGCTTTAGTTCTGTCCAAGTAGAAGCGTAACCGCCTGTGTATGTCCAAAGAATGCAGAATTTTCTCACCCTTGTTCTGTGGATTTGGATAAAAGGTAGGCAAGTGAATGGTTTGGTTGAGGGCCACACTGGACACCACCTTAGGCATAAATGTAGGGTTTGTCCTCAGAGAAACCCTGTCTGGATGAAAAATGATAAAAGGTTCCACAGCCATGAGTGCTTGTAACTCCGAGACTCGTCTTGCAGAGGTTATTGCTAGGAGCAGAGCTGTTTTCCAGGATAAGAATTTTATATCTGTTGTTGATGCTGGTTCGAAAGGAGGCAGTGTGAGTTTTTCCAAAACATAATTGAGGTCCCAGGCCGGAATTGGTGCTCTCCTTGGAGGCCTAATGTTTTTGGCCCCTCTGAGGTACTGCCTTATTAAAGGATGAGAAAAGATAGGTGGTTCCGTATTGTAATGGGCTGAAATGGCAGAGGCATGAATCTTAATTGATGAGAAAGAAAGACCTTTGTTAAGCATCTCAGTTAGGTATTGTAAAATCTGAGGGATATTTGGTACACACGTGTCAATGCCTTGTTCCTGGTTCCAAGCACAGAATATTTTCCATTTTTCTGCATAAGATTTTCTGGTACTGGGCCTCCTGGCCTCCAAGATAACACCCATAACAGCTTTTGAAAGAGGAGTGTTCTGAATGGCTACATTATCCGCCATGCTGCCAGATTTAAGGTCCTGAGTTGGCTGTGCAGGATCTGATTGTTTTGTTGGGTCAGCAAGTGAGAAGTTTGAGGCAATATCCATGCTGGACCTTGAGACAAGCTCTTTAGGATTGGGTACCAATGCTGGTGTGGCCAGTCTGGTGCAATCAGTATCATTTTTGGCTTCTCTTGTCTGACCTTTAGGAGTACCCTGGGAAGGAGAGGCAGTGGAGGAAAGGCATATACTGTTAGATTTTTCCAGCTGAAGGATAGGGCATCCACTTTCCATGCTTGCTTGTGATAAATCCTTGTGCAAAATCTCTGCAATTGGCAGTTGTGAGGGGAGGCAAACAGATCTATGTCTGGGCATCCCCATTTCCTTGTTATCATGCTGAAGACTTGTGGAGCCAGTTTCCATTCGTGGGGATCCATGAGGTTTATGCTTAGTTCGTCTGCCAGAGTATTTGTTTTTCTTGGCAGGAATTGTGCTTGCAGGTGAAAGTACAGTTTTGTACCTACCATAAATGTAGATGTTCGAGTGTATACACTGCTGCAGTCATTACACTTGGGTTATCCTGCCATCAGGCGGTTCCCCAGTCGACCTGAGTTCCAAAGTCTTGGTCCAGCATTGCTGTCAACTCCTCCCTGACGTCAGTGCGATAGGGGTATACAAGATGCAACAACGCCATTTTCTTCAGCTTTTCTTGCCCCACATGTCAGGTGCCTCTATATAGGTAGGCATTTCCAATTGCTAATAAAACATACATAAGAAAAGCAAAAAACAACTTACAGCTACCAGCAAATACTCCCCATAGGTAGTAAGGGTAGAAGACTTAGGTATGTACCTGCCAGTAAGAGGGGAAGGAGGGAGGGTAACTTGGACTGCAGCAGTGTATACACTCGAACATCTACATTTATGGTAGGTACAAAACTGTACTATGTTCATCGTGTTACACTGCTGCAGTCATTACACTTGGATAGAATCCCAAAGCAGAGGTAGGGTGGCTGGTTCTATAAGGCATTAGGGGTGGCTATAAGGCCCTGCAGCACTGCAGTGGTGAAGCCAGCTCTGGATTTAGAGTATAGAGGCAGATGGTAATGCTTGGTGAAGGTATGTACAGAAGTCCAAGTTGCTGCTTCCAAAATATCCTTGGTAGGTACTCCTCTGAGGTAGGCAGTTGAAGTGGCTGCTGCCCTGGTGGAGTGAGATCTAATGCTGCTAGGTACAGGTTTTCCATGGTATGTGTAGCAGAAATGTATACAATGTCCTATCCATTTTGAAATAGTCTGTTTTGAAATGGCTTTTTCCTGTGCTCCTGCAGCATATGCTACCAATAACTGGTCAGATTTTCTGAAAGCTTTGGTTTTGTCCAAGCAGAAGCGTAACTGCCTGTGAATGTCCAAAGAGTGCAGTAGTCTCTCGCCTTTATTCTGTGGTTTAGGATAAAAAGTTGGCAGGTGAATAGTTTGGTTGAGAGCCACACTGGATACCACCTTTGGCATAAACGTAGGGTTAGTTCTTAAAGACACCCTGTCCTGGTGGAAAATGAGGAAAGGTTCCACTGCCATTAGTGCCTGTAATTCTGAAACTCTTTGTGCTGATGTTACTGCCAGGAGCAGAGCAGTTTTCCAAGAGATATATTTTAATTCTGCTGTGTTAGCTGGCTCAAAAGGAGGTAAAGTTAGTTTTTCCAAAACAAAGTTGAGGTCCCAAGTTGGAGTAGGTGCTCTACGGGACAGTCTTATGTTTTTAGCCCCTCTGAGGTACTGTTTTAACAGAGGATTAGAGAAAATTGGTGGATTCGTGTTGTAATGAGCAGAGATGGCAGAGGCGTGGATCTTGATGGATGAGAAGGAGAGGCCTTTGTCCAGCATCTCAGTTAAGTATTGTAGAATCTGAGGACTGTTTGGGACAAGAGGGTCAAGGTTGTGAACTTGGTTCCAGGCACAGAATCTCTTCCGTTTATCCGAGTAGGCTTTCCTGGTATTAGGCCTTCTGGCCTCCAGAATGACATCCATAACAGCTTTGGAGAGAGGCATTGCTTGCTTGACTAAGGAATCTTCCATGCAGCTAGGTTTAAGGTCTTTAGCTGGCTGTGTAGTATTTGATTGTTGTGCTGAGTCAGCAGATGTGGGATATGAGGCAAAATCCAGGGTGGTTCTTGTGCTAAGCTCCTTAAGATTGGGTACCAGTGCTGGCGTGGCCAGTCTGGTGCAATCAGGATCATCTTTGGCTCTTCTTGCCTGGCTTTTATGAGTACGTTTGGCAGGAGAGGTAGTGGTGGGAAAGCGTATACTTGTAGGTTCTCCCAGCTGAATAAGAGGGCATCCACTTTCCATGCTTGTGGATGGTAACTCCTTGTGCAGAATCTTTGTAGCAAGCAGTTTATTGGGGATGCAAACAGAAATATGTCTGGGCTCCACCATTTCTGTGTTATCATTCTGAATATTTGTGGACTCAATTCCCATTCATGGCGATCCATGATGTTTCTGCTTAAGTCGTCAGCCAGTGCGTTTTTCTCTCCTGGCTGGAATTATGCTTGCAGATAAACTTGAAGGTTTATAGCTGTGTTGCACAAGGTCATGGCTTGTCTGCATAGGGGTAGGAGTGAGTGCCCCCTTGCTTGTTTATGTACCACATAACTGTGATGTTGTCTGTCTTTATCAGTAGTTGTCCTGGAAGCAGCAGGTCCTTGAAAGCTATAAGGGCATTTTGTACAGCTAGCATCTCTTTTTGATTGATGTGAAGATGCCTTTGTTCTGCGGGCCACGTGCCCTGAATACATTTGCCTGCCATGTGTGCTCCCCAGGCGTAATCCGATGCATCTGTTGTCAGTGTTTGCCTGGCTGTGGGTTGTGTAAAAGGCTGTCCCTTGTTGAGGTGACAAGCTTGAGCCCTCCATTGAAACTCCTGTTGAAGGCAAGGGATTAGTGGTATAACTGTTTCCAAACTTTGACAGTGTTGAGACCATACATTCTGTAGGTACCATTGTAGTTTCCTCATATGCAGTTTGGCATATGGAGTTAGTAGTATGCAGGATGCTATGTAACCCAAGGCCTGCAGAATTTTTCTTGCAGGGAGCTGGGTCTTTGTTGCCATCAATTGAAAGTATTGAGTCAGTTGTCCTTGCTTGTCTGGCGTGAGATAAGCCATCTGGGCCGTTGTGTTCAAGCTGGCACCCAGGAATATAATCTCTTGTGAGGGCACTAGTTTTGATTTCTTTTTGTTTACTGTGTACCCCAGGCAACTTAATAACTTTTTTACAAACGCCAGATGTTTTAGAAGAATGTCCTTGCTCTTTGCTTGAATCAGGCAGTTGTCCAGGTACGGATAAATTTGAATTCCTTTCTGTCTGCAAAATGGAATTACTGGTGCCAGGCACTTTGTGAAGACCCTGGGCGCAGTAGATAAGCCAAAGGGCAGTGCAGAGAATTGGTAGTGCATTGAACCAGCTATGAATCTGAGGTATCTTCTGCAGTTTTGTCTGATAGGGACATGCAGGTATGCTTCCTTGAGGTCCAAAGTCACAAGCCAAGCTTTCTTGCCCAGCATGGGAAGAAGCTGCTGTAATGTCAACATTTTGAATTTCGGAACATCTAGGTAAGTGTTTAGAGATGAAAGATCCAGAATGGGCCTCCAGGCTTTGTCCTTTCTGGGTACCAGAAAGAGTCTTGAGTAAAATCCTTGTCCTTGCTCCTGTTGTGGTACCTTTTGAATAGCTCTCATATCCATGAGTGCTGTAATTTGTTTTTGAGCCTCTGCCCATTGATTTGGTGGCAGATTTGGTATTCCTTTTAACCTTGGCAGAGTGCGAAAGTGGAACCTGTAACCTTGAAATACAATGTTGAGAACCCATTTGTCCTTGGTGATCATTTGCCAATTGTGGTAGAAGAGTGCCAGTTTTCCTCCCAAGGGGGCTGCCAAGAGGGATTTGTTTGGCAGCTGTAGTGGGAAGTCATTGGAGCTGTTTTTTATATGGTTGGGGCCTGTCTTCCCCTTCTTTCTGGCTTGATGCAACCCATTGTCGAGGCCTATAAGGACCTTGTGTGTGACCTCTACCTCTTGGACGTCTGTACCTTCCCCTTTGAGGTCTGTCTGTAATTAGAAAGGACTAAATTTTAGTTGGTCAGTTTCTGCTAAATCTAGGAGGTTGAACCTGTAAGAAATCCTTCACCGTTTGCATAGATTTTGCCTTATTCCTCCATTTTCTTTAATACCTCTTCTGCCTTAACTCCAAATAACACATCCTGCTGCAAAGGTGCATCCAATAATTTTGCTTTAACATGATCTGGTAACGTATGTTCTTTTAACTAAGCATGTCTTCTAATGACAGAGCCTGTAACTGCTGCTCTGCAAGAGGCCTCTAGAGAATCAAAACCACATTGCAAAGTATGCTTTCCCACTTGTTCAGCTGCATGCAATAAATCCTGCATTTCTTTAAAATTAGGAGGATCTGATTCTGGAAGCATTTTCTGTTTTAACTGAGACAGTAAAAATTGCTGATATTTTAGCATGTGAAACTGGCAATTTAAGGCTCTCATTGCTAAAGTTGCAGATGTATATACTTTCTTTCCCCATCTGTCTAATGCTCTGGGATTCTTGGCTGATGAGGCCTTAACTCCTTTGGGTCCCTGAGAAATAGTTTCAGGGTCAGCTACAGGGCTTTTATACAGAAATTTATGCGAGTCAGGGACTCTGTAGTATCTGTCAGGTTTAACAGGGGCTGGAGGTAAGGAATCAGGATTTAAGCTGGATTCAGTATACACATCATCCACAATATCTAACACTGGCAGAATAGCAAGGGGTCTGTGTTGAGGTAGTAAAGGGAAGTCTCTGAGCCTTTTCTTGGATTCTGAGTAATCCTGGCCTTCCCAGTGGAAATGCTCCCTCATGGTATGTAGGGTTTCCCCAAAGGAGTAGTCCTCAGGCGGTGAGGCTGATGGAATTGATTCCTCAGCATCAGAATCCTCATAAGGGGGTAAAGAGCATCCTAGGTCTGAGGATGAATCAGAAGAGATGGACACCTGGTCGGATGAGTCATAGTCTGCATCCTGTCTAGGCCTTTTATCAGGAGGAGGATGGGAACCCCTGATCAGAGTGATTAGGTCTTTGGCTATTTTGAGAATTTGTTTCTTAGGCATGGAGGCCTGTCCTGGAGAATGCTGTATTTGTTTCTTTGATTTTAAATGAGGCTTAGACTTAGCTGAGGGTTTAATGCTTAACTGAGTAGGTCTGAAGACACCCTCTGAAGCTGTGGGTTGTTCAGCTACTCCGGGTCCCTCTGAAAGTATAGTCTCGGTAGGCTGAATAACTTGTGCGTCCGAAGGCCCAGCCATCTCCACATGGGAGTCAGAGGCGGCCTGTGGTTCGACAGAAGCGGTCGTCAGGGGCTGCGAAGGTGCCTCGCTGAAAACCGGAGAATCGGCGACTGGCCTAGAAGAGGCTTTGTTGTCAGTTTTAGGCCTCGGATACCTATCCTTGTCTTTGCGCTTTTTGTGTATTCCGATCGTCGGAAGTTCCGACGGCATGGTATAATTGAATTTTCTACCAAAATAATGTCGGGCAAAATCAAACCGACGTTTAATAGTGCGCTTGTTAAATCTAGCACAAAACCGACAACCAGTGACGTTGTAGTCTGGGCCTAGGCATGGGATACAATAGGAATGGAAATCCTTATGAGGTATTTGCTTCCCACAAGAAATACAGTTATTAACTTTTACTGACATCAGTCTGAGGCAAGAAAAAGTTTCCCCAATGGGGTACTTAGCTTTGTAGAAGACTTCGGTTCTGGATTTAGAATGAAAATCTCAGGAGACGGCCGACCAGCACTTGCAAACTGCTTTTGCTTCGGGCACCACGCGGCAAGAAAGACTGAAGAAAATGGCGTCAGCTGCATCTTATATTCCCCTGTTGCACTGACGTCAGGGAGGAGGCGACAGCAACCGACGGGGGACCAAGACTTTGGAACTCAGGCCAACTGGGGAACCGCCTGACTGCAGGATAACCCAAGTGTAATGACTGCAGCAGTGTAACATGATGAACATCTTGAAAAGCCAATGTTGTGTCCCATAAGGTCATTGCTAGTCTGCAGAGGGGATAGGAATGTGTACCTCCCTGCTTGTTTATGTACCACATGACCGTAGTATTGTCTGTCTTTATCAGTAGCTGCCCTGGATGAAGCCGGTCCTTGAAAGCTGTCAGGGCATTTTGAACAGCTAGCATCTCTTTTTGATTGATGTGAAGATGCATCTGGTTTGCAGGCCTTGTGCCCTGAATACATTTTCCTGCCATATGGGCCCCCCAGGCATAATCTGATGCATCCATTGTCAGTGTCTGACTGGCTGAGAGTAAACTGAATGGCAGGCCCTTGTTGTGGTGACAGGCTTCTGCCCACCATCGAAACTCCTGTTGCAGGCAGGGAATGAGTGCAATTACTGTCTCCAGTCTGTGGTAATGCTGAGTCCAAACACTTTTTAGATACCATTGTAGTTTCCTCATAAGCAGTCTGGCATATGGAATTAGTAGAATGCAGGATGCCATGAAACCCAAGTCCTGCAGGATTTTCCTTGCAGATAAGTGGGTCTTTGTTGTCAATTTCTTGAAGTAAGAAGTCAGTTGTATTTGTTTGTCTGGCGTGAGATAAGCCATCTGGGCAGTTGTATTTAAGCTTGTACCCAGGAATATTATCTCTTGAGAGGGCACTAGTTTTGATTTCTTTTCGTTTACTGTGTACCCTAGGCCAATTAGTAATCTTTTTACAAACGCCAGATGCTTTAGAAGAATGTCTTTGTTCTCTGCTTGAATTAGGCATTCGTGCAAGTAGGGATACATTTGAATTCCTCTTTGACTGCAAAACACAATTACTGGTGCCAGGCATTTTGTGAAGACCTTGGGCGCAGTAGATAAGCCAAAGGGCAGTGCAGGGAATTGGTAACGCATTGAGCCAGCTAGGAATCTGAGGTATCTTCTGCAAGATTGTCTGATTGGGACATGCAGGTATGCCTCTTTTAGGTCCAAAGTTACGAGCCAAGCCTTCTTGCCCAGCATGGGCAGTAGCTGCTGCAGAGTCAACATCTTGAATTTTGGAACTTCCAGAAACGTATTTAGTATAGAATGGTCCAGTATTGGTCTCCAGGTTTTGTCCTTTCTGGGTACTAGGAAAAGTCTGGAGTAAAATCCTTGCCCCTGCTCTTGTTGTGGTACTTGCTGAATGGCCCTCATATCCATGAGGGCTGTAATTTGTTTTTGTGCCTCTGTCCATTGATTGTGTGGCAGGTCTGGCATACCTTTTGACCTTGTAGAGTGTGAAAGTGGAATCTGTAGCCTTGGGACACTATGTTCAGGACCCATTTGTCTTGGGTAACCATTTGCCAATTTGATGAAAAAAGTGCTAGTTTTCTCCCTAAGGGGGCTGTCAAAAGAAAAGTGCTTGGATCTGGCAGAGGAAAGTCATTGGGACTGTTTCCTGTAAGGTTGTGTTTTGTCTTCTCCACTTTTGGAGGTAGGAGCACTCCATTGTTTAGGCCTGTATGAGCATTGGGGCTGAGCTCTGCCTCTGGGACGCCTGTATCTGCCTCTTTGTGGTCTGTCTGACACTGGAAAGGACCAATTTTTAGAAGGCCAGTTCCTGCTAAACCTGGGTGGCTGTACCTGTAAGAAATCCTTGACTGTCTGCATGGATTTTGCTTTATCCTACATTTTTTTCAACATCTCTTCTGCTTTAGTACCAAACAAAGTATCATGCTGTAATGGTGCATCTAATAATTTTGCTTTAACATGATCAAGCAGATTCTGTTCCTTTAACCAAGCATGCCTTCTAATAACAGACAAGCATGCCTTCTAATAACAGAACCTGTAACAGCGGCCCTGCAAGAGGCCTCCAGTGAATCATAACCACATTGCAAAGTATGATTTCCCACTTGTTCAGCTGCATGCAATAAATCCTGCAATTCCTTGTTCTCTGAACATTCAGTATTTGTCAACAATTTCTGTTTAAAAAGTGACATTAAATATTGCTGATATTTAAGCATATGAAACTGACAATTTAAAGCCCTTACGGCCAAGGTAGCAGAAGTGTAGACTTTTTTTCCCCATCTGTCTAGAGCCCTAGAATCCCTATCAGAGGGGACAGGGTTTTTTGCAGTGGAAGCTTTAACCCCTTTGGGACCCTGAGATATACTTTCTGGGTCAGTAGCGGGGTTTTTATATAGGAATTTATGAGAATCCGGGACCCCGTAGTATCTGTCTGGCTTGGCAGGTGCAGGGGGTAAAGAGTCAGGGGATAGGCCAGACTCTGAAAATACATCATCTACAATGTCTAGAACAGGTGGAATAGCTAGGGGTCTGTGCTGAGGAAGTAAGAGAAAGTCTCTGAGCCTTTTCTTAGATTCAGAATAATCTTGGCTCTCCCAGTGGAAATGCTCCCTCATGGTATGCAGGGTTTCCCCAAAAGAATAATCTTCAGGAGGAGAGGCTGAAGGAATGGATTCTTCAGCATCAGAATCCTCATAGGGAAGCATGGAATAATCCTGTTCAGAAGAGGAATCAAAGGAAATAGAAACCTGATCAGAAGAATCATACTCTGTGTCTTGCCTAGGCCTCGTATTAGGAGGGGGATGGGACCCCCTGATCAAAGTAATTAGGTCTTCGGACATTTTGAGCATCTGTTTTTTAGGCATGGAAGTCTGAGTAGGAGAATGCTGTACTTGTTTCTTTGTCTTTAGAGCTGCTTTAGTCTTTGTCTTTGAAGCTGAAGATGGCTTAATATATATTTGTGTAGGTCTGAAGACACCCTCAGAAGCCGATGCCTGCTCAGCGGCTCCGGACCCACCTGAGGGAATGATTTCCAAGTGTCCAATACCTTGAGCATCCAGAGGCCCAGTCGGCAGCAGCCTGTGGCTCTGAGGTAGCGGGCGCCAGGGGCTGCGAAAGCGCCTCAGTGAGAACCGGCGACTGGCCTAGCAGAGGCCTCGTCGTCGGTTTTGGACCTCGGATGCCTATCCTTTTCCTTGTCCTTGCGTTTTTTGTAAACTCCGGTTGTCGGCTGTTCCGACGGCATTATATAATTAAATCTTAATGAAATGCAAAATTGAACTGATGCTTAATAGTGCGTTGGTTAAATCTAGCACAAAACCGACAGCTAGCAACGTTGTGATCAGGGCCTAGGCAAGGAATACAGTAAGAGTGAAAATCCTTATGAGGTATTTGCTTCCCACAAGAAATACAATTGTTAACTTTTTCTGACATCGGTCTGGAGCAAGAAAAAGTTTCAACGGGTACTTAGCTTTAATGAAGACTTCGGTTCTGAAATTCGGATTTGAAAATCTCAGGAGTCGGCCGACCGGCACTTGTGAACTGCTTTTGCTTGGCAGCGACAAGAAAGACTGAAGAAAATGGCGTCGGCTGCATCTTTTATACCCCTGGTGCACTGACGTCAGGGAAGAGGCGACACTAACCAACGCCAGACCTAGACTTTGGAATTCTGGCTGACTGAGGGTAGCCTGCCAGCAGGATAACCCAAGAGTAACGACTGCAACAGTGAAACACGATGAACATCATGCTGGAGGGATAGGTTCCTGACCCAGAGATTCCCCAGACGCCGGAACAGATTGCCCATACATGTCATGCAGAGTGCCTCTTTGGCCCTCTTCAAAAGGAACCTTGACAATTGGATGGGAGAAAGGAAATTCACACCAGGGATCATGTCAGTCGCCCTGCTAGACATGGGTCCAGGGAAGTAAATAGTGTGGGAAGAAATTTCCAGGGAATTGTTATGACTAGGCTTGTATAGGCCCTAGGGCTGATAGCCTAGTACCAACCTATGAACCTATGTTAATGCTGAAGGTAGGAGGCTGCCTCCAATGTTTACTGGTAACAAAGGACCTAGGGAAGAACTAGAAGTAGTAGATGGAAAGAGGCCTTCTCTACCTACCTTGGAAACAGAAGGGGGAAAAAAGATACCAATCTCTAGTTCAGCACTGATTAAGGATTTCATCATCCTGTCTCAGTCAAGGTGTAAAGAAAGGATTTGGAGGACCTAGTCAACCTGACTGATGCAGGAGGAGGAAGGCTTTCACTCCAAGTACTGGGAAAGCTCACACTTTCAGAAGAAACTAATCTGGTTCTCAATGGAGAAGGTTCCAAAAAGTACAGTTGTGTATACTTACCATAAATGTAGATGTTAGAGTGTATTCACTGTTGCAGTCATCACACTTGGGTTATCTGCCTGCAGGTAGCCCTCAGTTAGCCCGAATACCAGAGACTTAGTATTTCTGTATCGGTTGCTGTCACTCCAGGATGGACGTCAGATCGTCAGGGGGGTATATAAACAGGCAGCCGACGCCATTACATTAGTTTTTCTTACTCCAAATGTCAAGAGCCCCCCCAATAGGGAGCTAAGTTATGGTGGGGAAATCACCACCAGTAAAAAGTAAATACCAATACCAATATCCCTGAAGGGGGTGAGTAATAGACATAGAGAGGAGAGAGAGAGAGACAAGGGGCTGAAGGGAGGGAAACCAGGACTGCAACAGTGAAAACACTCGAACATCTACATTTATGGTAAGTGTACACAACTGTACTATGTTCTTCGTGTTTCACTGTTGCAGTCATCACACTTGGGTTGATTCCCAAAGTTGAAGAAAGGGTTGAGGCAGTCAAGAAGAGTTGGGGCTGGCTAGTATGCTCTGCAGGACTGCTGTTGCAAAACCCGCCCTGGATTTGGAAAAGATAGGCAGGTGGTAATACTTGGTGAAGGTGTGTACAGAACTCCAGGTAGCAGTTTCCAGGATGTCCCTGGTAGGGACTCCCCTGAGGAATGCTGTAGAGGTAGAAGCTGCCCTAGTGGAATGTGTTCTGACCCCGTGAGGGGTTGGTTTTCCATGGTGCTTGTAGCAGAAATGGATGCAGTGTACTATCCATTTGGAGATGGTTTGTTTTGAAATGGCCTTGCCCTCTGCCCCTGGTGCAAAGCTGACTAGTAACTGGTCAGATTTTCTGAAGGGCTTAGTCCTATCAAGGTAGCATCTGAGCGTGCACATCCAAGAAGTGCAGGATCCTTTCCCCTTTATTTTGAGGATTTTGAGAGCCACACTGGATACCACTTTAGGCATAAAGGAAGGGTTAGTCCTGAGGGGAAACCCTGTCAGCATGGAAAATAATGAAGGGTTCCACAGCCATATGTGCTTGTAGCTCACTCTTCTAGCTGAAGTGATGGCCAGAAGCAAGGCTGTTTTCCAAGAGAGGAATTTTAACTCTGCTGATGCTGTAGGCTCAAAGGGGGGGGGGGTGTAGTGTGAGCTTTTCCAGTATAAAGTTAAGGTCTCAAGCAGGGGTGGGTGCTCTCCTTGGTGGCCTTAAGTTGTTTGCCCCTCTCAGGACCTGTTTGATAAGAGGGTGAGAGAAAAGAGGTGGCTCAGTGTTGTAATGAGCCAATATGGCAGAGGCATGGATCTTAATGGAGGAGAAGGATAGGCCTCTGTGGAGTAGGTCTGCTAGGTAATCCAGGATTGGAGGTAAGGAGGGCAGTGCTGTGTCCTTTCCTTTAGACTGAATCCAGGAACAATACATTTTCCACTTATCAGCACAGGATTTCCTTGTACTGGGTCTTCTGGCTTCAAGAATGACGTCCAGTAGTACCTGCTTGCTTAGGCTGGTCACTGGGGGAGAATTTAAGGAATAAGCCAGGCTGCAAGATTCGTGGTTTGCAGTTGAGGATGCAAGATCTGTCCCCCCTGCTGAGTGAGGAGGGTTGGGATCTGGGGTAGGTGCCAGGTTGGCACTGGTGACAGGCTGCATAGTAATGGGTACCAGTGCTGGCGTGACCAGTCCGGGGCAATCAGGATTGTTCTTGGTTTGTCCTGTCTTACTTTTAGTAATATTCCTGAGAGAAGAGGCAGAGGGGGGGAATGCATAGATTGAGAGGTTTTCCCACTGGAAGGATAGGGCATCCACTTTCCAGGCCCTGCTGCGAGGTGTCCTGGAGCAGAATTTGCTAAGCTGGTGATTGCAGGGGGAGGCAAAGAGGTCCACCTCTGCTGTCCCCTATTTCTGGGTTAGAATACTGAAGGTACTGGGGTCTAATTGCCACTCATGTGGGTCTAGGAGATTTCTGCTTAAGTCGTCTGCCAGATAGTTTTGTTTGCCTGGCAGGAATTGAACTTGCAGATGAATCTGCATGTCCAAGGCCGTGTTCCACAGGGCCATGTCTAGCCTGGTACCAGTGCTGGCGTGACCAGTCCGGGGCAATCAGGATTGTTCTTGGTTTGTCCTGTCTTACTTTTAGTAATATTCCTGAGAGAAGAGGCAGAGGGGGGGAATGCATAGATTGAGAGGTTTTCCCACTGGAAGGATAGGGCATCCACTTTCCAGGCCCTGCTGCGAGGTGTCCTGGAGCAGAATTTGCTAAGCTGGTGATTGCAGGGGGAGGCAAAGAGGTCCACCTCTGCTGTCCCCTATTTCTGGGTTAGAATACTGAAGGTACTGGGGTCTAATTGCCACTCATGTGAGTCTAGGAGATTTCTGCTTAAGTCGTCTGCCAGATAGTTTTGTTTGCCTGGCAGGAATTGAACTTGCAGATGAATCTGCATGTCCAAGGCCGTGTTCCACAGGGCCATGTCTAGCCTGCAGAGTGGGTAAGAGTGTGTTCCCCCCCTGCTTGTTGATGTACCACATAACTGTGGTATTGTCTGTTTTTATCAGCAGGGGTCCTGGTGAGAGTAGGGACCTGAAAGCTGTTGGAGCGTGCTGAACAGCTAGCATCTCTTTTTGGTTGATGTGCAGATGAGACTGACTTGGGCTCCAGTGGCCCTGAATGCACTTGTCATCCAGGTGTGCCCCCCAGACATAGTCTGATGCATCTGTGGTTAGGGTCTGGGTGGCAAGGGGTTGAGTAAATGGAAGCCCCTTGTTCTGTTTGCACGCTGCTGCCCACTAAAGAAACTCTGTCCTTAGACAAGGTATGATAGTATGACAGTTTCCAGGTCCTGAGAATGTTGGCACCAAAGACTTTTTAAGTACCATTGAAGTTTCCTCATATGCAGTCTAGCATATGGAATTAGTAGGACTTTCCTTGCGGATATCTGGGTTCTGGTGGCCATTTGAGCAAAGTAGCCTGTCAGATAGGCTTGCTTTTCTGGAGTAAGGAATGCCATCTGGGATGCTGTGTCCAAGCTTGCCCCCAGGAATACAATATTTTGACTGGGGACTAGTTTTGATTTCTTTTCATTGATAGTGTACCCCCACCAGGAGGTTAGAAGGTTCTTTACAAATGTCAGGTGCTGCAACAGCTGTTCCTGACTGTCTGCCTGCCTGAATCAGGCAAGCATCCAAGTATGGGTACATTTGAATTTTTCTCTGTCTGCAATAAGCAATGGCTGGAGCCAAGCATTTTGTGAATACTCTGGGAGCAGTGGATAAGCCAAAGGGAAGTGCAGAGAACTAATAATTCATAGATCCTGCCCTGAAACATAGGTATCTCCTGCATGAGTCCCTGATAGGGATGTGCAGATAGGCTCCTTTTAGGTATAGGGTGGCTAACCAGGCATCTTTGGACAGCATAGGAAGAAGCCGCTGAAGGGTCAGCATTTTGAATTTTGGTACCACCAGGAAGGTGTTTACAGTGGAAAGATCTAGGATTGGGTGCCAAGTGCCCTCTTTTCTGGGCACCAGGAAAAGTCTGGAATAGAACTCTTGCTTATCTGTTCTGCCAGAACAGGTTGAATTGCCTTTATGGAGAGCAGGGATAAAATGTAGTTTTGTGCCTCTGCCCACTAGCTTGGAGTAAGGTCTGGTAACCCTTTTGGGGTTGGCAGTGAGTGGAAGTAAAATTTGTACCCCTGGAATACAATGTTGAGGACCCATCGGTCTTTGGTGATGGAGGTCCAGTTTTTTGCATGATGGGCAAGTTTTCCTCCTAGGGTTCAAGCAGTTGGGCAGAGGTGAGGAGAGGACTAGAAAAGTCATTGTGAATTCTTTCTGCAAGAGGGTGGCTTAGCACTCCCTGTTTTTGAAGTGGAGGCACTCCATTGCTTAGATCTCTGCATACCCTGAGACTGGATTCTGGGGGGTCCGTTTCCCCTGGGTCTAGTTTGAGATGGCCTTGAGGGGGCTGGAAAGGACCAATGTTTCGAGGGGCAATACTTACTGAATCTAGGAGGCTGCGCTTGCAAGAAATCTTTGACTGTCTGCATAGATTTAGCCTTTTCTTCCATCTTTTTTAGAACCTCTTCTGCTTTGCTACCAAACAGATTGTCCTTGTTCAAAGGAGCATCTAGTAATTATGATTTGACATGGTCTGGCAAGGTCTGCTCCTTAAGCCAAGCATGCCTTCTCAGTACAGAACCAGTGACTGCTGCCCTGCAGGATGCTTCTATGGCGTCAAAACCACACTGCAAAGTATGCTTGCAGAATGCATAAGCTCCTGTAATTCTTTATTTTCTGCACAGTTTGTAAAGGTAGCTAATTTTTGCTTAGTAAGTTCCATAACATGGTGCTGGTATTTCAATATGTGAAACTGGCAATTTGATGCAGAGGTGTATACTTTTTTACCCCATCTGTCTAAAGCTCTGGAATCCCTGTCCAAAGGAGTGGGATTCTTAGCTGAAGTTGCTTTTATACCATCAGGCCCCTGGGAATGACCTCTAGGTCAGCAGTAGGATTTTTGAAAATAAATTTGCAAGAGTCAGG
This sequence comes from Protopterus annectens, assembly GCF_019279795.1. Taxonomy (NCBI): domain Eukaryota; kingdom Metazoa; phylum Chordata; order Ceratodontiformes; family Protopteridae; genus Protopterus; species Protopterus annectens. The sequence goes on from NC_056739.1 coordinate 1,528,083,195, forward strand.
GACTATGTAGTACCTGTCTGGTTTTCTTGGAGCAGGGGGTAGAGTATCAGGAGTTAAACTGGATTCCATAAAAACATCATCCACAGCATCCAGAATTGGAGGTATTGTTAAAGGTCTATGTTGTGGCAAATCTAGAAATTCTCTGAGTCACCTTTTGGACTAAGGTTAGTCTTGGCATTCCCAGTGGAAATGCTCTCTTAAAGCATGTAGGGTTTCACCAAAAGAAAAATCCCCTGGAGGGAAAGCAGAGGAAATGGATTCCTCTGCATCTGAATCCTCACAAGCAGATAAAGGCATGTCTTCATATTCAGAAACCTCAGAGTCATTGGACTCTGTCTGTTAAAGCTGCTGGGGACAAGTCTCTTTTTCTCTTAGCAGGAGAAGGCTGGCTTCCCCTAATCAGCATACTCAGGTCTTCTGCCATTTTAAGCATTTGATGTTGTGGCAAGGAAACAGGTGCTTGAGTTTGGGTCATCTGTTTTTTAGGTGTAGTTCCTACTCTTGGCCTTAGAAACTCGGTAGTTTTAGACAGAACTGAAGACGGGAAATAAGTCATTGGTTTGTGTCGAGAATCGGTAGTGCGAAGAAATTCCTCAGAAGCCGGTGCCTGCACAGCGGCTCTGGACTCATCCAAGGTAGAGATATCCGCAGGTTCCACAGTCAAAGAAGAGTCTTGCGGCATACCAGACTCCGAATGGGTCTCAGTAGCCGCCTACGAATCCATCGAAGCAGGCATCAGGGGCTGTGAAAGCGCCTCACTGAGTACCGGGGAACTGGCGACTAGCTTAACGGAAGTGTCGTCGGCAGTTTTGGACCTGTGTGGTCTGTCTCTGTATTTATCCTTACGTTTTTTCAGAAGATTGGTAGTTGGATGGCTTACTGAAGCCATTTCGGAATACAGAGATCAAGAGCGAAAGTATTTAGCGACAATAAGGGCCCGATGATAAATAGTTTGGGCGTTGAACAAAGCACAATACCGACAGCGAGGTACCTTGTGGTCCGGGCCTAAACAGGTGACGCAGTAAGAATGGAAATCTCAGTGTGGTATTTGCTTTCCACAGGTGAGACAATAGTCAACTTTTTCTGACATTGGTTAGAGCAAGAAAAAAAGGATCACCAATGCGGTACTTAGCTTTAGAAGACTTCAGGATGATTCAATTTGGAAACAAAAACTCAGGTAGAGGCCAACCGGCACTTGTGCGAACTGCTTCTGCTTCGGGCTCCTCAGCAAGAAAGACTGGTGTAATGGCGTCGGCTGCCTGTTTATATACACCTGACTGACGTCAGTCCTGGAGCAACAGCAACCGACGCAGAAATAAGTCTCTGGTATTTGGCCGACTGAGGGCTACCTGCAGGCAGATAACCCAAGTGTGATGACTTCAACAGTGAAACATGAAAAACATTCACCATGATCTCAAGCTGGGAAATCCAGAAGAAGGTGGTTATTCCAGAGCAGAACAAGGACAGTGGGGTGCCCTAGCAGAAGAAGCTTCTTTTTAGATTTTTTTAGAAAAAGAGGAAAGAAATCTGCCCTAATCTCTTGGTTCACTGTCCAAATCCATGCTACATATTTCTTTTCTCTTGATATTTGCTGGAAAAAAAGAAAAACAATCTGGTCTCAATTTATTTCTTCTTTATTGTAGAGATCTCAATCTGAAATTATGACAAGTTTCACAGGAGTGGCATCCATCTGTTGCACTACCAGGCACATTACACAAAGTTCACTTGCACCCTGGGGAAGGAATCTTATAGGCACATTTGATGTACTTCCTAAATCCCGAGGCTTTTCCCATGTTGTTGCTCTCCATGACTTGCAATATCTTCCAGAAGTAAAACTGCTGTAATTAGGTGACTGACTAATTTAAGTTGGAAAGACCTAAAACTACTGGCCAACTTAGCTGGAAGCGAGACAATAGTAAAGAAACAGGGAAAAAAAAACCTACTGAAAGCAAGGGTGGAGTAAGCAAACAGAAAATAATACTACTACTATTCCGCGGTGGTGCAGCAGTAGCATTGTTGCCGCAAAGCAAGAGATTCTCCCGTTCGATTATCGGCTTGGGTTGGGAGTGCCTTCTGTGTGGAGTCTGCATGTCCTCCCCACGGTTGAGTGGGCGTTTGAAAGACATGCATTGAATAGGCGTGCCTTCGTTGAAGGTTGGGCATTGGGCTGGCAACTCGACACCATAAAAAAAACAAAACTGCCAATCATTAGCGGATTGGAGTTCGGCTGTGGCGACCCCTAACCAGGAAAAGCCAAAAGACAAACAACAACAACAGGAAATTGTAAACGCTGACACGGCTTACTATCAAAGTATACCCAAATTTATTGGCACAAGAAGTTTAAAGCGCTTTTCGTTTGCCCAACTGGCAAACTTCATCAGAAACAAATTATGAACATTCAAATTCTCATTTTATACTACCAGGTGGTCCTAAGTAACCAATTACGGTACATTGTTGCATTCGTCTTAACTTCTTAGAGACCACACTATTATATGGCAGATACTCGTGCTAGGATATCAAATACAGTTAAAAAGTGTCAATATTTTGCACTCCAATCTATCATATAAACATCAATACTTTATACTAAAATTTCTCAATATTTAAAATAACCACTAATCATGTACAGAACACTATTTAATACCAACTAACATTTACAATAAATCTCATGTTTAACTGTAATTCCAGGTTTGTTGTGTACTTGGCCAGGTGTCAATTCTGCCCTGCGTTTTACATTGGTAAAACAGAACGCAGGCTTTGCGAAAGAATATATGAACACCAATATGCCATTAACAAGGGCAGACTTGAAAATGCCCTGGCCAAGCACACTTCTATAAATAATGAACACAAATTTAGGTTTTTGGCCATCGACCATGTTATACAGGACCTTAGGGGTGGCCCTACTCCTTTACAATTAGAAGAACTTGTGGGAGTAGTCACATTCTTTGATTTCCTGTCCTTGCATATTTAAGTGGTACAGTGTGAAATATTTTCTAATTAAAAACCTCAGCTTTGGCCGGCTAAGAACTTGCTGTGTTCAACTGCACGTATAAGAGAATTTAAGTACCTTTATCTACACTTTTTTTTTCAAAAAAATACAGTATTTAAATTGATTTTAACTGTGTGTTGCAGGAATATTAACTGAACTGGAAGTTAGTCAGTGTTTGCTGAATTTTGTTATTTGCTAGTAATTACAGGTGTGGGGGTAGCCACATTCTTTGATTTCCTGTCCTTGCCTATTTAAGTGGTACAGTGTGAAATATTTTCTGCTTAAAAACCTCAGCTTTGGCCGGCTAAGAACTTGCTGTATTCCACTGGACGTATAAGAGAATTTAAGTACCTTTATCTGCACTTTTTCAAAAATACAGTATTTAAATTGATTTTAACTGTGTGTTGCAGGAATATTAACTGAACTGGAAGTTAGTCAGTGTTTGCTGAATTTTGTTATTTGCTAGTAATTACAGGTGTGGGGGTAGCCACATTCTTTGATTTCCTGTCCTTGCCTATTTAAGTGGTACAGTGTGAGATATTTTCTGCTTAAAAACCTCAGCTTTGGCCGGCTAAGAACTTGCTGTACTCAACTGGACGTATAAGAGAATTTAAATAACTTTATCTGCACTTTTGTTTTTCAAAAAATACAGTATTTAAATTGATTTTAACTGTGTTGCAGGAATATTAACTGAACTGGAAGTTAGTCAGTGTTTGCTGAATTTTGTTATTTGCTAGTAATTACAGGTGTGGGGGTAGCCACATTCTTTGATTTCCTGTCCTTGCCTATTTAAGTGGTACAGTGTGAAATATTTTCTGCTTAAAAACCTCAGCTTTGGCCGGCTAAGAACTTGCTGTATTCAACTGGACGTATAAGAGAATTTAAGTACCTTTATCTGCACTTTTTTTCAAAAAAATACAGTATTTAAATTGATTTTAACTGTGTGTTGCAGGAATATTAAGTGAACTGGAAGTTAGTCAGTGTTTGCTGAATTTTGTTATTTGCTAGTAATTACAGGTGTGGGGGTAGCCACATTCTTTGATTTCCTGTCCTTGCCTATTTAAGTGGTACAGTGTGAAATATTTTCTGCTTAAAAACCTCAGCTTTGGCCGCTAAGACCTTGCTGTATTCAACTGGACGTATAAGAGAATTAAGTACCTTTATCTGTACTTTTTTTTTCAAAAACATACAGTATTTAAATTGATTTTAACTTTGTGTTGCAGGAATATTAAGTGAACTGGAAGTTAGTCAGTGTTTGCTGAATTTTGTTATTTGCTAGTAATTACAGGTGTGGGGGTAGCCACATTCTTTGATTTCCTGTCCTTGCCTATTTAAGTGGTACAGTGTGAAATATTTTCTGCTTAAAAAGCTCAGCTTTGGCCGGCTAAGAACTTGCTGTATTCAACTGGACGTATAAGAGAATTTAAGTACCTTTATCTGCACTTTTTTTTTCAAAAAAATACAGTATTTAAATTGATTTTAACTGTGTGTTGCAGGAATATTAACTGAACTCGAAGTTTTGACTCTGCTCTTCAGTTAGTCCGACCCACCCTCCCTGTTTTTGTTTTGGTGTTAATCTTAGTGGCCTTGAAACTGCCCGCCCCTCTTGTAAATTTGTGTTTGCATACTCCTTCTGGGCCCATCTCATTTGCTCACTCAACTGAGTGCAGTGAGATCATATTCTGATTTCAGGCACTCCTACTGTGTACAAAGAGAGCATCTGGGAAACAGAAAAAAAAATTAAGCTTGTTTCCTGCCTTTCCTGTTAAGTGGTATAGACTATCTGTAGGCTTCTGAGCCCCCAAGCCCTTCTGTATTGGAGGGAAGCCTTCTAGCTTAGTTGTTTTTCTTATAACTAGCCAGTTTTCTAGTTTCAGCACTCAAATCTGTTTCTTTGATCTCAGCACTTGTTCAGGAAAAAAAAAATTCATCTGCTTTTACTGTACTTGTGTTTCTACCTACTTTATTTTACTTTTGCATCATCTTAAAAGTACTCAATTGTATTTATTACTGCTTGGTGTAACTCATTCTAAGCCTTTTGCTTTAAACACTTGGGTTTCGGACCAGTTGTTTTGCACTGAGAGGGTTTGTGGTCTGCACTGTAGTGGCAGAACAGGTAGCTTACATCCTTCTAGGTTGAGAACTGCTGATTGAGGGCTCAGTGTCTGTTATTCTAAAAGTGTATTAATTCTGGTTTAAGCACTTGGGCTTTCAGGCCAGTTATTTTACATTAAGAGGGTTCGTGGTCTGCACTCTTGTGGGAGGAGAGGCTGGACTCTGCCCTTCTGAGCTGGGAATTTCTGGTTAAAGGCTTATAGTGCATGCATATCTGAACTGCTTCTTACTGAAGTTGGTGCGCCTTGTTTGTTGTGGCATAGACTGGATTTGGGCCTGCTGGATCTAGCTTTGTTTGTGTAACTTGAGCACTAATCCAGGCATTCTCTAAAGTATTCAATTGCATTTATTACTGCTTGGTAGTAACTTGATTAAAGTGTAGCTATCATTCTAAGTCTTTCGGATTAAGCACTTGGACTTCAGACCAGTTGTTTTACATTAGGAAGTTTTGTGGCATGCACTGTGGTGGCAGGACGGGTCTACTTCTAATGCCCGAAACGCCGATTCGCCGACAGGGAAATAACCGACGCCAGAAACCCGACAACACACAAACCCGACAACGCGAAACACCGAACACCATAACACCGACACACTACACGTCAACAACACAGTACACTACAACACATATCCACTAGCCCTAACCCAAACCCTAACCCTAAGGTCCGACACTACCGCACACTCCCTACCTGCACCCTAACCTAACTCACTTACACCCCAAACCCCAAGCTCCGACACTACCGCACACACTCCCTACCTGCACCTAACCCTAACTCACTTACACCCCAAACCCCAAGCTCCGACACTACCGCACACTCACCTATCACACACCCTAACCCTACATCCCTGAGTATTGCACACTTACCTGTCCGCTCCCTACTCCTAAATCCCTCACTATCGCATACTTACCAGGTCGCGCTTACACATTCCCCTTGTCGGTCTTCCGTCTGTCGGGATTCGAGCGTGTCGGTCAACTGCGTTGTCGGGTTTCTGGCGTCGGTTATTTCCCTGTCGGCGAAACGGCGTTTCGGGCATTAGAAGGAGACCCGGCAGGACAGGTAGCTTTCATCCTTCTAAGTTGGGAACTGCTGACTGAGAGCCCAGTGTCTGTTATTCTTAAAGTGTATTAGTTCTGGTTTAAGCACTTGGGCTTCAGGCCAGTTATTTTACATTAAGAAGGTTCGTGGTCTGCACTCTTGTGGGAGAAGAGGCCGGACTCTGCCCTTCTGAGCTGGGAATTTCTGGTTAAAGGTTTATAGTGCCTGAATATTTGAACTGTATCTTACTGAAATTGGTACACCTTGTTTGCTGTAGCATAGACTAGATCCAGGCCTGCTGAATCTAGCTTTGTTTATATGCTTGTTGTTTGTTTGCTTATTTCCCTGGAACGCTAATTCCACCTAATACGCGGCTTCTCAGCGCTTCTGTGGATCACTAGTGATATCTGCATTGCTTACTGTACTTATTTCCATGTTTCACTTGAAAGAAAGTTACTGTTTGTCGTTTTTGCATTTATGTTACCTGCAACACATTGCACTTAAGTTACCTGACACTTGCTCGCTAAAGCAATTATATAAGTCAGCACTAAAAATTAAAAGCACTACACCCTCACTCCCCACTGGCCCTTGTTTTCAATTATTAAGTAATTCCCAATATTATTCTACCATGTCCAAAGGTCAGTTGTCAATCTCCTCTCCGGTCCAGCTGATGAATCTGGGAATCTTGAGGCAATGTTACAACTGCCTCATGTACACAGACAACCCTCTCCTCCTCCCAACAATGCCTCATGTACACAGACAACCCTCTCCTCCTCCCAACAAATTCCAACACATGTGAGAGATGCAACCATATAGCCAAACTGGAGGCTAAGCTCTCTCAACTCAGTACTGGCATAACCAGTCAGGAGGAGAAGGAAACCACACTCACTACAATTCCAGTCTCACATAGACCTACCACGACAGCAAACCAAACACATAATCACACAAAAACATACACAGAGGCTCTAAATAAAGATCTGCCTAAGCAGCAGAGACCTCCAAAGCAGACACCCAAGCAACCGCTACCCCAAAACAAAACACGTGCAACACATATCTCACAAAGCCAGTGTGCCGAACAGTCACCGCCCTTAAGACTAAACAACACACCCGATACACTTGTAATAGGTGACTCTATCGTCAGGCACACTGACGTCCCGCTCACCAGGCTGAACAAGGAGAGGGTCACGGTGAGCAGCCTGTCGGGCGCTAGGATCCACCACATAACACAAGCACTCAGGTCACTCCAAGGCAAGTACAAATATGACTCCGTCATTGTCCATGTTAGTGTGAATGACCTGAGACATACCTCCCTGGACTACATGAAAAGAGACATAGTTGAGCTCTCTGAGCATGTAGCCCAGGCCGGTATGACCCTGACCTTGAGTAGCATCTTACCCTCACCAAGAATGATGCCACAATATGAAGACAAGATGATCAATTTCAACAATTGGCTTAAGTACTGGTGTCATTCAAAGGGGATCCAATGCCTGTCAGCTTGGGATGATATGCTCGACAAGCCACGATGCTTCGCTAGGGACGGCTTGCACCTGTCACCCCTGGGCTTTCGGATATTGGAAAAGGCTCTTGCTACCCCCATAGTGCCTTTTTTAGGCAAGACTCAAAAGACAAACCCACCTCCATAGGTATCACAAGGGATAAGAAACTAAGAGTAATGCTACTCAACGCCAGAAGTCTAAACCTCAAGATGCACGCACTCGAAACTCTCCTTAGCATGGAGAACATCGATATCTGTGCAGTAACAGAAACCTGGTTCAGGGCTCCCAAGAGCACCCCAGCACTACCAGGTTATACCTCATACCATGCTTTTCAGCCCCAAAACTTGGACCGAACCACAAAAGGAGGGGGACTATCGATATTCATCAAAGATACCCACACCTCCAGGTTGGTGGCAAAGCATGAAGCATCAGAGACTATCCATGTGCAACTAACAGTGGGTAAAACTGCCTTCCAGTTTATAGCCTGCAACAGACCACCCTCCCAAACCCAGGAACCCCACTCGGCCTCTCTGAGAACACTGGAAAATAAGAAGGTCTCTCCAAACACCATTATATTGGGCGACTTCAACTACCCAAACATAGACTGGGAGCATTACTCTAGCTCCAACACCCTAGCCCAACGGTTCCTAGAATTTATAAACTCAAATGCTATGGAACAACTTGTTACCACTCCCACAAGAGGGGAAAACATACTGGACCTGATCATCACCAACATGGGGACTCTATGCTCCAGACCAGAAGTGTATCCCTCACTGGTAAGATCAGACCATAAACTAATCTCACTGGATATTCACATCCTGACCCCACCCCCTGCCAAGAAAGCCACAGTGAAAAACTTCTCTAAAACAAGTTTCACACTCCTCAAAACCGAGGTGGAATCCTTCAAAGCCCCCGGGCCTGTGGAAAATACGGCCCAGACCACAGAATCCTTTATAAATGCATTCTATGAACACCTTCAGGAATGCATGGATCATGCGATCCCAAATAAAACCAAGACCCAATCCTCCAAAGGCAGACGTCCTGTCTGGTGGACCCCAGCCATAAACAAACTATACAATAGAAGGAGGAAGCAACTAAATGATAGAGCAAAATCCCAAAAAGGGAAGGCATCACTGATCAGTATTAGCAAAAAACTACAGGCACTCATAAAATTGTCTAAGGCCAGCTTCGAGAGAAAAATTGCACAGGACACTAAGGATAATCACAAGGCTTTCTTTAGTTATGTTAGGAACCTGGGTGGTAATTCCCACATATGCTCAGAATTAGTCCAAAATGACAAAAAATACACTGAACCCACAGACATTGCCAACATCCTAGCTGACAGGTTCAGCGCAAACTTCTCCCCCCCTCCCCACCAAAAGGGCAAATATCTATCTCAGCAGAGTGCTGCCCCCCTGACATCTCAGATGCTCAGGTAAGAGCCGCCCTCTCCAAAGCAAAAAACACAGCATCAATGGGACCAGTCGGTGTTCCGGGATGCATCCTACATGAACTCCAAGAAGAGCTAAACCCAAACATAAAACTACTGTTCAATCTCAGCTTTACTGCAGGATATGTGCCCAAAGAGTGGCGTACAGCAACAGTGGTCCCTCTCCATAAAGGTGGTGCCTCAACGGATCCTGGAAACTATCGCCCCATAAGCCGGACTAGCTTGGTCTGCAAAGCTATGGAAAGGATCATCATGGACCTCATAAATAAAGATATTGGGGACCTACAGACACTGGATCCTACCCAGTTCGGCTTTGTTAAGGGCAGATCCTGCCTCTTAAACCTGGTTGATTTCTTTGAAACAGTCACCAAGGCCATTGACGAGGGGAAGGTGGTCCACACAGCCTACCTGGACCTCGCAAAAGCCTTCGATACAATACCTCACTCGGGAATTATAGATAAGCTCACCAGCTTAAATATAAACCCCTATGTCACTAGATGGATTGCAAACTGGCTCAAGGACAGAACCCACATGGTTAGAATTGCTGGAGCCATGTCAGACTCCAAACCAGTTACAAGTGGTGTCCCAAAAGGCTCAGTCCTGGGACCTCTCTTTTTCGGTATATATTTCTCAGAGGTACAGGCCAACACAGAAGGACTGTGGCTGACCAAGTTCGCAGATGACTGCAAACTGGGCGCCATAATCGACTCTCCAGCCAACACAAGCATCCTCCAAAAGGGCCTCAGAAACAGACAACTGGTGCCAGAGCCATGGCCTCAAGCTAAATGCCAAAAAGTGTATAGTCATCCCCTTTGGCAAAAACAAAGTGCCCACAAATTACCACATAGGTGGTAATCCATTAAGTACAGAAGAAGTAATTAGGGACCTGGGGACCCAAGTTGATAGCAATCTCTCATTTGACAACCACGTGGCCAAAGTGGTTAGAAAAACATTTTATATAGCCCACCTAATCATGAAGGGATTCACATCTAGATCAGGGGAGGTCATCGTGCCCTTTACTCATCCCTCATCAGGCCCATAATTGAGTACAATGCCCCTTTTGGGATGTACCTTACCAGACACCTGCAGCAACTGGAAAGACCCCAAAAGTACCTCACCAAGAGGATCAAAGGGCTCAAACAGATGCCATATGCTGCCCGGTTAAAGAAACTCCAGCTCTACTCAGTGGCATACCGCCTGTTCAGAGGCGATCTGTGCCTGACGTATAAAGCCATGTCCAACCCGGAATTAATGGACATGCTGCACCTCAGAAAATCCAAATCTCATCGAGCTACACGCTCGAGAGACTTGAACCTCAGCACTGAAATAAATAGGACAAGCTGGAGGGACAGATTCATAACCCAGAGGCTCCCTTCACTCTGGAATAAAATCCCAGTCCAGGTTAGGCAGAGTCCTCATTGACTCTCTTCAAGAAAAATCTTGATGAGTGGATGGGAGATCGTAGGTTTACCCCGGGTATCACTTCTGTGTCACTGTTAGACAGAGGCACAGTATACTAACCTCGAAAAAGGGCATAGCAAAATAAATTTAAAATGGGTGGCGAAAGCCAAACACATTCTGGCTAGGCTTATAAATGCCCTAGGGCAGATAGCCTAGTATGAACCTATGAACTATTCTGGCAGGTCAGGCTAAATGCCTATAACTTTCCGGGTCTGAATGAAACTTGTTCCATTTCTAGTATTTTAAAATTAAGAAGTTTACAGAGATGAAGTGCATCAACTGTGCAGTCGTATCTTTAACATGAGATTTATTGTAAATGTTAGTTAGTTTTAAATAGTGTTCTGTACACGATTAGTAGTTATTTTAAATGTTGAGAAATTTTAGTATAAAGTATTGATGTTTACATGATAGATTGGAGTGCAAAATTTTAACACTGTTTAACTGTACTTGACATCCTATCACGAGTATCTACCATATAATAGTGTGGTCTCTTTAAGAAGTTAAGACGAAAGCAACAATGTATCATAACTGGTTACTTAGGACCACCTGGTAGTATAAAATGAGAATTTGAATGTTCATAATTTGTTTCTGATGAAGTTTGCCAATTGGGCAAACGAAAAGTGCTTTAAACTTCTTGTACCGATAAATTTGGGTATACTTTGATAGTAAGCCGTGTCAGCGTTTACAATTTCTTGGTTCGTTGGCTTTTTTTGTTTCAACAACAACATTGAAAGTAGGAGGGAAGTAAACAGAAAAAGTAATACTGACTTTTAAGTGCAACTAAAGGTTTAAAGTATTAGAAAGAAAAGATTATACTTATCGCAAACATTTCATGAAAAGACACTTTAAATCAAGCTTCAGACAGCCCAGGATGCAATCAGACTGTCTGCAAATGATATCAGGAAGAATGGCAATTAATGTAGCAGAAGGTTCAGTTTCAGATGCAACATCCAGCATTATGGACCACCAGAATGCATTATGGGAGTGAGGGGAGGAGTCTGAGTTTGGGAAAGCCTTGCAGATACCAAAATGAAAACCTCTTATGTCAACCAGTCATATCAATGAAGTGGCCAAACTGGTTAAGTAAGATCCATATGTAAGTTAAACTGCTAAATTCTAAGACTGACCTGAGTTTTTTTTTTTTTTTTTTTTTTACTTTCCTGCATCTCAAAGAACTGAGATGAATATCCCCAGCCATTCTGGATAATGGATTCTCCTTGCTGGCTCTTTTTTTATTATTTTATATTAGAGGTTCATACTACACTAATGACCATGAGGGTATTTACAAGTCTAGACATTCAACCCAACCCAGTTTTGTCCCAGAATTTTCTTGGACGCCTATTTGGTGTGGTATGTTAGTAAAGAGGTAGGTAAAGGTGATATGTGTGTGTGTGTGTGTGTGGGGGGGGTATGTTAGCTTAGTATTAATTTACTTATTGTCAACTTCTGTCCATTAGAAACATGAGAGCCATGGTGGGGGTGACTGTGATTTCCCATCCAATGATCAATGTTTCTTTTGAACAGGGTCAGGGATAAACTCTGCTTCACGTAGACGAGGAGTTTATTCCATAGTGCGGGGATCCTTTGAGACACATATCAGTCCTTCCAGAAAGTTCTATTTATGTTGCAAAGTTCAAGTCCTTGGATATTGTGTTTCTGGTGTTGTCTGTCTTGCAGATGTGCAAGAGATCCTTCAGATCTGCATCCAAAGACATTTTATATGTTAGGCATAGATTGCTTCTCAGTAACCTGTAGGAGACTGAGTACAGAGACAGGACCTTAAGGCTATCTGTACAGGACACAGTATTCATACCATGGATTCTCCTGGTGTGGAACCTTTGAGGACATTCCAACTGTTGCAAGTGCCTGGTTGGGTAACATGCCAAAAAAAGAGTCCCTGTATTCAATGACGGGGCTGATAAGGATTGATTAGAGAGGTACTGTAACTTCCTTGGACCTGGATGCCGTACCCTTGCTTATGAGTTTTGCAACACAGAATAGGTTCACAGGGGATTATTAGGCTAAAGGCTCAAGAGCCCTTAGAAGCTTAGCCAGTTTTCCCAGATTTTACCCAATTTTCTATCTCTATGGGAAAGATAGCAAGGGTCAGCAAGTGGGGTTTTGACAATTTTTACAGACTGCTTCTGTTCATAAAGGACATGGGTGCCACCCCAGGAGTGAATTTGCAATTTCTCATCCATTGGTCCAAACTGCACTTATAGATGGTCAGGGGAGGGATCTGCTTCACATCAATAGGAAGCCTATTCCAGAGGAGAGGCAATCTTTGGGATATGTACCTGTCTCTCTAGCATGATCTACTCATGTCAGAGATCAGGTTTAGATTTTTAGAGTGGGTAACCCTTGTGCAGTTAGCTTTATGAATATGCAGCATTTCCAACAGGGCTGGTCCGGATACTGTCTTGTATGTCAGCACAGTTCACCCCTCAGTAATTTGTAGGAAACTGAATACAGTAACATAGCTTTTAATTGGTCTGCATATGACATGCCTTTACTTATAAGCTGAGCCACATAGGATTTCTTCACCACCATGAACACATGATGGTCAAAGTTCAGATTACTATCTGAGTATCTAGATCTTTGGTCCACTCTTAGGCAGTGCTATCAACGTTGTAATTTACAGGGGTATTGATTTCCCAAAGGGTATTATTATGCACTTCTTCACATTTAGTTGGACGCCATGGCTCTGACATCAATCATCTGTCTACATTACATGATTTTGTAGAATATCAACATCATTTGGGGGAGTCAATTTTTGCCCCCAACTTGCAGTCATCAGCAAAACTTGGTCAGCCAAAGGCCATCGATATTTACCTTGCATCTGAGAAGTATATTCACAGGAGGGGGCTCAGCACTGAGTCCTGTGGAACTCCGCTGGTGACTGGCCTCATGCTAGATGTGGATTCCTTCATTCTAACAAAATGTGTCCTATCTATGAGCCATTTGGCTATCCATCTAGTGACATAGAGGTGTATGCCCAACTTTGTGAGTTTATCTATAACCCCAGAGTGGGGGGGGGGTTGTGTCAAATGCTTTGGCCAGGTTAAGGTAGGCAGTAAACACAGTCTTACCTTCACCCATGGTCATAGTGACCTTCTCTAAAAAGTCTATCAGATTGAGCAGGCAGGACCTGCCATTGACAAAGCTGAACTGGGTTGGATCGAGAGTCTGGAGCATTCCTATGCCATTATTACTTAGGTCCATGATTTTCCTTTCCATAGCCTTGCATAAGAGGCTAGTCAGACTTATGAATTGGTGGTTTCCTGGATATGTTGATGGTCCCTCCGTGTGCAGAGGGATAACTGATGCTGTCCTCCACTCTCCTGGGACAAAGGCTGTCTTGAGACGGTGGTTAAATAGAGATCCAAGTTGGTCTGCTAGGTCATGTTTCAAGCTAATTAATAGGCACCCTGAGATTCAGAAAGGGTCTATTGATGTCATGTTTCTAGTTTTAGAGAACGCAGTGACAACCTGTTCTTTTGTTATAACAGATAAAGGAATGGTAGGAGGTACTTCATGAAGAGTGACCGGAAGTGATGAGGGGGAGAAATTTGAGATGAATTTATCAGCCAGAAGGTTTGCTATTTCTTCTGGTTGAATATAGGTAATGTCATCTACAGCCAACTCAGCACATTGTGGAGGGCATCCCTTAAGATTTCAGACATAACTAAGCAATGATTTGTGGTTGTCCTTTGCTTGGGTGGCTATTTTAGTCTGATATTTAGGTGTTGAAGACTTGACTAGTTCCCTGATTTACTTGTTGAGAGTAATGAGGGATATTTATTTCTGTTGTGCACCCTTCCACTTACTTCTAGACAGGAATTTCTTCCTTCTGTTGTATAGTCTACTTGTGTCTGAGGTCCACCAGGCTGACTTGTTTTTCCAGCTAGACCAGGGTTTAGTTCGGTCAGGTACTGGTGTTTCCATGCAATTTTTTAAGTAGGTCTACAGAGCATTTGTGTATACTTCCGCATAAGCCTTCATATTTTGGGGATAAGAGGGAGCTTTTAAATTACCTATGCTATCACTTAATAGAAGATAATTTGCCTTGGAAAAATTCTTTAGGGCTTTATGGTTTGATGGAGGTCCTACCATTACATTTATTTCAAAAGAGACCAGAGGACATTACGTTGGTGGGGGGGGGGGGGGGTTGAAATGCTACCCCAGGTTTGTGAGAGTTACGTAAAGGATTTTTGAGTCCCTAGTGGGAGTACAGACCAGCTGTTCCAGAGCATTTGCATTGACAAAGTCTAGGAATCTCTTAGCCTGCATGTTAGTGGTTGTGTATATTTCCCAGTTTATGGAGGGGTAGTTAAAAATCACCTATGAATAGTGTGTTGGGCTGAATTATAAGTGATTCTAATAACTTCAAGTATGCAGAGTGGTTCCCGTGGTCCATGGTGGGGACCTGTAGCTAGCAATGATATGGTGGGGTATTTTGCCTATCGTCAGCTGGACATGGTGTGGCTCAAGTGAGTCATCCTGCTTGACCATCTAGAGGTGTGATTGCTTTTTTTATGTAAATGGAAACACCTATTTTTGTTTTTTTTTTTTTTTCTTTTCAGAAGGTGGTCTGCATGTGTGCTAGCCAATGGAGTCTTGCACTGCTTGGGTGCTTTATGCAGCCTTGAACCACATCTCTGTAACTGCACAGATGTCAGCATTCTTCAGGGTGAGGAAAGCTTCCAGGGAGTGCAGTTTCTTGTTAAGACTCCTAGCACTGAGTAGTAGTACCTTCAACTTACTATTAGAAGCATTTGTTAAGTTGGTAGGTCTGTTGGTTTGGCCCTGCCTAAAAAAAAGGCAATATGAGGGTGGCCAATGTCTTGGCAAGTATTTGAAAGCCTACTGGGGATAGGTCCAGACCATCTCTGTCAAAGCAGTGTGGTCTGTCAATGGTGTCATCCCAGGCTGACAAAAATACTGGGTCCCCTTGGAATGACACCAGCAGCTAAGCCATTTATTAAAGTCAATCATTCTCTGTTTGTATTGTGGTATCATTCTTGGTGAGGGTAGAATGCTGCTCAATGTGAGGCTCATACCAACTTGCGATACGTATTCAGAGAGGTCCATCATGTCTCTCTTCATATAGTTCAGGGAGATATGTCTCAGGTCATTCACACCCACATGGACTATGACAGAGTCATACTGGTACTTGTGGTTGAGTGACCTGAATGATCTGGCAAATCCAGTAACAGACTATAACCCTCTCTTTACCCAGTCTGGTGAGGGGGGCATCCATGTGTCTCACGATGGGGAGTCTCCTATGACCAAGTTGTTTGAATGTGTGGCATTTCACCTTGGGTACTTCCTTGTGGAGATACTGTGATGTGTATTTTTGTGTATAGAGGCTGGTGTTGACTTGGTTTTGTTTGCATGTGTTTTATGAGGGCAGTGTGCAGGAAGCCTCTTAGGTTTTGTTAAGGTACTTGTGAGTACCTTTGCATATGAGGGTTTATGTGTCAAGACCTTATTTAGTGAGGAAAATGATGTGCATGTGGTGACAACCTATTTGTCATTTGATTTGTCAGTATATGAGAGCTGTGTCTCAGTGTTTCATAGTGTAACTACATCTCGCACATACTGCATTTGTTTACTTCAGGATTAAGTGGTCGTCAGTGTACATGAGACAACTGCTACATTGCCTCAGGATGCCTATGTCCACCAGGCTGACCACAGAGGTAGCAGGAAAGTGACTATTCATCACTTCATGTTTTTTCAGTATGGGTTTAACCAAGGAGAAGAGTGGGGAGACTGAACTGGACTGGGATGATTACACACGGATGAAGAATGGATGCTGTGAACTGCAGCTATCCAACAAGATGCTGCTGCTCTGCATGCAACTCAGATTTTATTTTATTTATTTATTTATTACATTTGTTACTGGGTAATGTCCGACTGGGCCAGAGGCCCATTTTCAGCAGATACCAGGGGAGAAAGGCTCCTGACATACAGAATAGAATTCTAACAATTACTAAACAAAAATAACAATAAAGCTTGTGACATACAGAACAGGAATTCTAACAATTACTAAACAAAATAACAATATTAATATTGTTTGATAACAAAAGTGTATGTATTCAAAAGCACACAATTATTTATGATACAGATGTGAGATACAGTTTCAGAACAATGTGCTTGACCATGCATTAGAAAACACTCTAGCTGGAAATAGGAGCAATGTGGGGTAGAATGATCGTTATGAGACGATCAGCAGTTGTTTAGAGGTTGTAAGATATGGATGGGGTGTAGTTTTGCTGGAAGATACAGCTAGGGAGTGGATAGGCTTTAACCAAGAGTATGGCAGGAGCAGAGCCAGTGGTTTGCTAGATGTAGTTTTAAGAGATTTTTGAACTCAGGATGGTTGGGGTTTATTGCTATGGGTTGGGGAAGATTGTTCCAGAGCTTGGCTATTTTAAAAGAGTAGAGGGAGGTGCCTGGTTAGTTATGGGGTTGGGTAACTTTTAACATAAGTTTGTTAGAGGACCTGAGTAATCTTTGATTTATGTTAAGTTGGATTAGGTTAGTTAGTGCAGGGCATTCATTGGGTTGGTGCACTATTTTGTGGGCTATGGACAGTTGATTTAGAGTTAACAGGTTAGGTAGTTCCAGCCAGTTGAGTTGAGACAGCTGAGCAGTGGTGGGTTCTATATGGGTGGCCTGTGGTGAACTTGGCAATTTTGCTGTAGCAGGATTCTAGACTATTCAGGTCTGATGTGTGTAGGTTGGTAAATATTTGGGATCCATAGAGGAGGGTGGAAAGTAGTTGAGAGCAGGCAGGGGCTAGACAGGCTCTTTCAGTGAGGTAAAGTTTTGCTCTATAGAGGGTACATAGTTTAATGTGTACCTTTCTGATGGTGAGGGCGAAGTGGTTATCGAATCTTAGGTTATCATCTATTGTGATGCCTAGAGGTTTGGTTTGGCTTGTGGCTACTATCTTGGTGCCGTTTGAGGAGAGTATAGTTAGAGGGGACTGGCATGTTTTTGGTTTGTTACCTCCAAAAACTATTAATTTGGTTTTGTTAAGATTTAGTATGAGTTGGTGATCAGTGAGGTATTTTTCTATATCTTGGAAAGAAATTTGTATTTTTGTTTGTAGTTCCAGGGGAGTGCGGGCTAAGTGTGGAATCGTCTGCGTACTGGACTATGGAAGCTAGTTGGGTTGCAGAGCTGAGGTTGTTTGTAAAAATTGTAAAGAGAAGGGGGCCAATAATGGAACCTTGGGGTACACCAATAGAGATGTGGAGAATGGAGTAAAGGGTGTTCCATTTGGTGGCATGCTGACATTTAGAGAGATAGCTATAGAACCAGGACAGGGCAGATGAGCTAAGGCCATAGGAGGACAGTTTGTTGAGTAGAATTTTGTGGGAAACTGTGTCAAAGGCTTTTGACATATCAAGGAAATGGATGAGACCTTTTGGCCATTATTTATGAGACTTTGGATGGTGTTTGTAAAAGATATAAGGGGTGTGGTGGTGCTATGTTTAAGCCTGAAGCCATGTTGAGTGGGGGAAAGGAGGTTGTTATGGAGGAAATGGTTGAGGAGTTGGTTTTGAATACATTTTTCCAAGATTTTAGCTGGTGGGGGGGAGGGTGGCTATGGGACGGTAGTTAGTTAGTTCTTTAAAGGTACCACCTTTGTGAAGGGGAATAATGCGAGATATTTTCCATAGACAGGAGACATGTTGCTCTGCAACTGAATGGTTGATAAGAACTGATATGGGATAGGCAATAGAGGGGGCAGCAATTTTGAGGAATTCTGTGGGTATTACGTCAGCTGTTAGACAGCAGGGTTTGAGTCTGAAAAGGAGTGTTTTAATGAAGCTAGTTTGGACAGAGGTAAATGTAAATGGGTGAGGAGAAGCTGAAGAGGGAGTGGTATGGATAGAGGTTGCGTTGATTGGTTACCTAGGATAGATGTGATTGTATTAATGAAGTGAGTGTTGAATTGTGTGGTTATGGGGTCTGTTGCGTTTGGAGTCGCAGGTGGAGGGGTTGGGACATAGCCTGGGTTGAGAAGTTTGTTAATGTTTTGCCAGAATTTTTTTGGGTTGTTTTGATGGGTTTGTTGGCATGTGTGGAAGTAAGTTTGTTTGTCTGTTATTATGTGTTTCTTACCTAGATTCCGGGTTGTCGATATGTGTTGAGGTATGTTTCATCCTTGGATGAGTAATATGCTAACCATGCTTTGTCTCCTTCTGTAAGTAGAGATTTGGGGTCACTAGTTAGCCAGGGTATGTGCTTAATTTTAGTCTTATTTTTCTTGTGGGTGTGAGGTTATTTAGTATATTGAAAAAGGTGTTATTGAAGTATTGTACAGCCTGGATGCAGTGGGAGGTTTTTAAGAGGTGACCAGTTGCTTTGTTGAAGTAGGTGGTTAAAAGTGGAAGGGGAGAAATATTTCTTGTTACGGATGAATTTATATATTATGTTAGTTTGGGACCGAGCTCGTTTCTTGTATAGGAAGGTTGGTGAGTGATCACTGAGGGAGTCTGGGAGGTACCCTAGGTTGGGCTTGTTAGTATCCAATCAAGTGTAGAGTGCCTTTTGAAGTGTTTGTCTAATCGAGTTGGGCAGGATATAGTTTGGGTGAAATTGTAAAGGTTTGGAATGAGGGAAGGGTTTCTGGAGGAACAGGAGTGCCAATCCAAGTTGAAGTCACCAAGGATAATTGTTTCTTGGTTGAAAGTAGATGATGCCCATGATAGAAGATCTTCAATGATGGGTAGGTTGTTGCCAGAGGGGGAGATAGGCTGTTATGATAAAAATAGTTTTGTGCGGGTTAATCACTAGTCGAGTTGTTAGGATTTCGGAGTTAGGTAGGGTGGGAAGGGCACAGTTTAACCGTTCAATTTTGAGGGTGTCTGTAGATAATGGCAACACCCTTGCCCCTTTTGTTTACTCTGTCTAGTCTTATTATGTTATAGCCGGTTGTAAGTATGTCTTTGTCTTTAATGTATGGCTTTAACCAAGTTTCAGTAACTGAAACAATGTCAAGTAAGTTGGTGTTCAGGGTTGCATGAAATTCAGTGATTTTATTTATGATGCTACAGAGATTAAAACTGATAAAGAGTAGGTCATTTGTACAGGTTTTTGGAAGTGGGGGGAGGGAGTGGTGGTTAGAAGTGTGGTCACTAGGGGGAGCTGAGTGGTTGCTTGGAGGGTTTGCAGTGTGGTGGGGGAAGACAGTATGTGGTCCTGGATTGGAGTGGATGTTGGCAAGGAGTTTAATTTGGGTTATGCTGTGAAGTAGAAGTTGTCCGAGCGCGTTGGTCAGTTTTACATATCTGAGTGCAGCAGGATTGGAACAGTGTGTGGGTAAGTGTTTGAGAGGTAAGAAGAGAGTGCTTTGTGTGTTTTAGAGATGTGGGCAGATATTTGTACAGGTGTGGAAGCATAGGTGGGAGGTGAAGAGAGGAAGAGTGGGTGAGAGAAGGTGATTGAGTGTGTGTGATTCAAAGGAGGTGGAGATATACAGGTGGTAGTGAAGGTGGAGCAGGAGAACATTAGTAAGTAGGGAGTAGATTTGTAACAATGTAAGGATGCACTAGGGGTGGGGTGGAGGATGGAGTTAGGGGTGGTGACTATGGAAGGGTTAGCATGGTTGGCTGAGGGGGTGTGGTTTGACTAGGTATAAACCTAAGGAAAGTGGGGTGAGTGGGAATGGGGGTAGGGGAGCAGACAGAGCCCAAGCATAGCGAGGGTGAAGGGAGCAGGTAGAACTGGACTAGGTGAGTGCTCAGCAGAAGTAAAAAAATCTATCAGTTGCTTTGTCTGTAAATCTCACTTAGAGAGAATGCAGTGTGTAGGTGTGTAGCAGTGAGTGTGAGAGACAAGTATAGCAAGAGGGAAAAGATATTTAAACAACAGGAGGAAAATATGGGGACTGAAAAAAGCAGCTATAGTAGTGGGTAAATAGGAGGTAAGAAGAGTATCATTTAGTCAGGAGAGAGGGTAGTGGAAGAGGCTAACAGCAGTAGCTTGCCTATAGTTAGGGTGGTTACCAGCAGGCGGGTGCACTAACTGTATAGGTGGGAGGGGGGCATATGAAACACTTTAAGGGAAGGGTGGACTGAAGAGAGGTCAAGAAAGCAAGTGGATGAATAGGGATAAGAACAGCATGCTGCTGACCAAGGCAGTATGCTCTCCACAGAAGTAAATTGTGGGAATAGGTACATACAGAGTACACTTGATTCAGTAGACAAGTCCAACGCTGGTTACAGCATGCTGCAGCCGCAGAGTTTGTGTTGCAGGGTAACTTGGTTTTCTCTACTTGCTTTTGGGAAAGTAGCTAAAAACTAGGAATGGGGAGAAATAAACAGATAAAGAAGAATGGGAGAGATGTGATAGCGAGATGTATATATTTTATTTTATTTGACATTTGTTAACCAGGTTAGTCCAGATGGGCTAAAAGCCCGTTTTTAGTGGAAACCTGAGGAGAAAAACTCCAATAGAGACAGTAAAATAAAATTACAAGTATAATTTACATAAGTCCAGAGATACATGAATTCAAGAAGTACATAAAAATGCATAGTACAGTAACATGAAATAATAAAAAAGAAAAAAGACAAAATAACTTTTTTTTAATGTTATTGCATAGACAAGTGGAGTTTGTCTATGGACAATAGTATACATCTATGTATAACTGATATAGCTGTAAAGACTAAGGGTTAGTACTCAGAGAGGGACTAAAGTTCAGGGGAGAAAAACAGATTTAGGAGGTAACTGAAGAATAGAAATTCTGTGAAAAGGAGGGTAAAATGCTTCCAGTAGTGTAGTGGATTAGGTAGGGGTTTGACAGGGACAAATCTTAGTGTTAAGTATGTGACGTTTTAGGTCCTTTTTGAAGTGGTTAGGGTGAGTAATAGATTTTATGTGGATGGGGAGTTTGTTCCAAGCTTTGGCTATGGTGGATTGGTAGAGTAATTTACCGATGGTTTTGTTGGGTTGGTAGATATCCAGGAGTAATTGGTTGGAGGTGTGGAGAGTACATGTAGGGGTATAAGTGGATATCAGAGAGGAGAGGGCTGAACAGGTGGATGGATTATATAGTATTCCCTGAGTGGTTTGTAACTGTGAAAGTAAGAGTTGTTGAGGGAGTTCTGGCCATTTGAGAGTGTTAAGTGCAAGGCAGTGGTGAGAGTTATGATGAGAGTTGGTGGCAAATCTAGCTAACTTGTGGTAGGGTTTGTTGGAGTTTGAACATGGTCGTAGCCTGTATATTAGCAAGGATTGGGGTGGCATAGAGATGGGAGGGGATGAGAAGAGCCTGAGCCAGGGAGAGTCTGGCATTGGGAGTTAGAAATTTTCTATTTCCACAAAGAAGACCTAGTTTTTGGTGTTATTATTTTATGTTTTGCAGGATATGCAAGTTAAACTTGAGTTCACCATCTATGATGATACCTAGGATCTTGGTGTGGGATTCAGGTTCAATGATGGTCTTGGAGGATGTGATGACAAAGGTTGATTTATACTGAGACAGAGAGCGAGGAAGAAAAAGCAGAAGTTTAGTTTTTTTTGAGTTGGTTATCAGACAGACATTTTTCAGTGGATAGCAAGGCACCTCGAGTCTGTGTGAGAAGATCGAAGATGTTGATGGAGATAAGAGTTGAATCGTCAGCATGTTGTATTAGGGAGGATAGTTTACAAGATGTGTGAAGATCATTGGTGAAGCTATTAAACAGAAGGGGTCCCAGAATACAGCCTTGGGGTACGCCGGTTGTGATGGGAAGAGAGGGGGATCAGGAAGAGAGCCATCTGGCAGACTGTTGTCTACTGTCTAGGTAACTAGTAAACCACTGAAGTGAAGGAGGGGAGAGATCGAGGTTAGCAAGTTGCAAGAGATGTAATAAATATACAGCAGAAGGAATGTTGTTCTCTCTAAATGTAAGCATATGCTTTCAAACTGCAACTTGCATAACAGAAAACTTTCAGTAATACAATAAGAAAGACTAAATGAAACTGTTATATCCTCTCAGCGTATGTTGATTAAAAGCTATTGGGCTGATGAGTAGGATGCTCAACTATCTACACAGAAGCCGTTCACTAGTTAGGAATCTACTACAATAACAACGCTATGTAATAGCTACACATTGCAATAATACAAGTAATTCTGCAATCTAGAGCAACAACAGTGAACATTTCTAACATGTTTCTGTCTAGGAGGCACTGAGTTAACTAGTACATGCGCTACTTTGGAAGCGTAATGACAGCAGCATCCTTACACACAAAACACATTAACAGGCATATTATAATGGTAAATGACAGCTTCCAGCAGTAAAAGTTATGTCTTACCATAATGTACCATCTGTGTTGTTGATCTTCGTTCATTCATTACTGATGGGTTATCAGTTCCGTCCTTGGAACTGAGCCGGCCTTATATCAAGCTCGCGTCAGCCAAAAACTCTCGAGCCAAGATCCTACCTAGAATGCTCCGCTCCCTGTTACCTCAGATTGAGTCTGCATGTTGTTAGACAAATGCAGAGGCTACCTCTGATCATAACATACCTACAATAAAGGAGTATATGAGATCAACCAGGAACCTCTGGAGGGGGACGGAGGGTGGGGAGTAATGAATGAATGAAGAACAACAACACAGATGGTGTTGTTAATCTTCGTTCATTCCTTACTGATGGGACAGAGTCCTCGGCTACCTGTATCCTTGGGTGGCCCTCATGGAAGGACATTCCTGAGAACCATGGAGCCAAAAGAAGCTCTACCACTGGAGGCCAAATCCAATTTGTAATAATGGATAAAAATATGAGGCTTGGCCCAAGTTGCAGCTGAGCAAATATCACTGCAGGAAGCCCTAGCATGGAAAGCTGCTGAAGTTGCCATAGACCTTGTAAAATGTGCTTTCACTCTGTGAGACAAGGGGATATTGTTCTTGTTGCAGATAAAGGTAATGCAGTTTCTCAACCATGATGCCAATGTAACTTTTGAGACGGGATGAGCTAGTTTTGGTCCAGAAAAGGCCAGAAATAGTTGGACTGATTTACAGGTAGATTTTGTTCTGTCCAGATAGAATCGAATTTGCCTATGAACATCCAGGGAGTGCAGGCAATACTCTTCCTTGTTAGAATGATTAGGAAAAAATACTGGAAGGTCAGTAGACTGGTTGATAGACTGCTCTGACACCACTTTCAGTAAAAAGGAAGAATTAGTTCTCAGTGATACTCTATCCTTATGGAAGATAAGGTAGGGACGTTTGATGCATAAGGCTTGAAATTTTGAAAATGTCTGGCCGATGTAATTGCAACCAGAAACAAAGCTTTCCAAGAGAGGTACTTTAAATCACCACATTAAGATGCAGGTTCAAAGGGGGAGCTGTTGGGGCTTGTGGGACCAAGGCCAAATCCCAAGGTTGTTCTGGTTCTCTAAAGGGAGGTTTTAGGTGAAGAACCCCCTTCAAGAAAGTTTTATGGAGTCTATGTGACATGAGTGAAGAATCCTGAAAACCAATGTGAAAATTTGAAATGGCAGCTAAATGAACACGAATAGTAGGCAGACACCCCAGAGAGGAAAAGATGTGATAAGTAATCCAGAACCACCGTAACTGGGGCTGACAAGGGGTCTAATTGTTTATTTGCTGTCCATAAAGAAAACCTTTTCCATTTACGGAGATAGATTAGTCTGGTGGAAGACTTATGAGATGCGATAAGAATATTGTGCACCAGGGATGAGAGGTTATCTTGACTGGCAATCATTGCTTGTTGATGTACCAGACCACTAACATGTTGTCTGATTGGATCGCAATAGTCCCCGACGGAAGGATGGAATGGAATGCTTGCAACGCTAGTAGCACCACCCTCAGTTCCAGGAGGACATTGATATACTAAAGGGCCTCTGTCTCCTACCAGGTGCCATGGGCAGAGTTTCCCTAACATAGCCCCCCTACCCCATCAGGAAGGCATCTGTGGTCACCATGGCTTTTGACTGATGGGGGCTGAAGGGGCGAGACCATTGTTGGGAGTTTCAAGACATCCACCAGAGCAAATCTTACACTTATATGAAAAAACAAAGGGTGTTGAAGAGAGTGCCACTGAGCGAAGAGCAACCACTGGAGAAGTCTCATGTGAAATCTGCTCAGAGGAACAATGGTGATCGTGGCTGCCACTGACCCCAAGAGTTGGAGTATGGACCGAGCGAAAGATATGTGGTGACAGAGCAGAGGCTGAACCTGTTGTCTTATTCTCTGAAGTCTGTGATCCGGAAGTGATGCTGTGCAATTCCTCGTGTCCAACAGTACCCCAATGAATTTTAAAGACTGTGCTGGGGGTCGTGTTGGACTTCTCCCAGTTTATAGTGATTCCCAGGCATTGTGCTGTGAGGAGAGTGTAGCCTAGGGCTTCCTCCAGTAGGGGCTTGGTGGGGGCAATGAGGAGCCAGTCATCTAGATATGGAAATGCCTGGAATCCTTGAAGTCACAGGTGAGCGATGACCACTGCCATGCATTTGGTGAACACTCTAGGGGCTGTAGATAGACCGAAGGGCAGTGATCAAAATTGGTAGTGACTGGCTCCTATGCAAAACTGGAGGTATATTTTTGAGTGCTTGCCCATTTTTATATGGTAATACGCATCTTCAAGATCTACAGAGCACATCCAATCATCTTCTTCCAGAAGAGAAAGGATAGACTGAACCGTGACCATCCAGAATTTCTCTGTTTTTACAAATTTGTTCAGTGTGCTGAGATCCAGAAATGGTCTCCAGTCCCCTGTCTTTTTTGGCATCAAAAAGAACCTTGGGTAGAAACCAAATCCTATCTGGTCTGGGGGGACCGTTTCAATGACTCTTTTTTGCAGCAGCTTTCAGATTTTGTATGCTGCTGCTTCCCCTTGACTGGGTGGAACATTGGGTAAGTCTCTGGATGAGGGTGAACAGAGATGACAGGGGATGCGATAGCTTCTGGATATTAGCCGTTGTACCCAAGAGTCAGTGGTTATGTTTCGCCAGGTAGTGGGGTACAAGGAAAAATGACCCCCAACCACTTCCAGAGGTGAGCAGTCAGGCACCTCTTCAGGAGCGCTGATAGGGTTGGCCAGAGAAAGAATCTCTGGAACCCTGGTTTCGCAGTCCTCTGCCCCGAAAGGGGCATCTTCCATTTGAGTTTCCCCCTCTGCCTCTAGGGGAGAACTCGGCACGTGCATCACAGAAAGAGCCCTGTGATTTTCTGTACCACATCTTCCCGCTCCTCTGATTTCTGGAGTAGAATCGATGAAGAGTGGAGTGTCTGACACCAACAGCAGATAGGGTCTTGCCATCTTGTTTGCACCTTGCCAGCGTATCTTTAACTTTAGGGCCAAACAAAGAAGCAGCATCCATGGGGTCATTCATAAAGGAAGTCTTAAAGGAGTCTGCAAAGGTGCATCCAGGCATGTGGTCTCGTGACTATACCTGCACCTGCTGCCCTAGCCACACCTTCCATTGCGTGTAAAATAAGACGCATGGAAGAATTAGATATGGATACTAGGGTCATTATCTGAGAAGCTACGTTGTCATGGACCTCATCAGAAACAGCTCCTGCCAAGGTTTCAGAGAGTTGGTTGATAAGATCCCTCTGGAGCCTTGTAAAGGACCTTACGGCGAAGGTCAATGAAGCAAACACATGCTTCTCAAGTCTATCGCCTGGGACTCCTTGTTGGGCAGATGGACAGTTTGGCTCTCTTCTGCCTAGCCTTTCTTGGTTGCAGCCGACACCACGGCATCTACTGGAAGACTTTTTGACCAATGGGGATGCTCAGCTGGGGGAGATGAGATCTTGTCAGGCCTCTATGTTATAACTTCCAGGGTGTCAGGAGTCTTCCATGCACTCTGGACAAGCTTATCGGCCGGCGGGGTAACCCAGGAGGTAGGGGGCAAAGCACGAAAGGCCTGCAGGAATACGGATTCCTCTCTCTGAGGAAGGATTTGAGGACTTCCAGTCACCTCAGGACTTCCAGTCACCCCTCTGTCTTGAGGATGTCACCAAAGGACACCTCATCAGAGGGTGACCATGGGGACCCTTCCCCATTATCAAAGTCTGTACCTTCAGTCAAAGACTCCTCAGTGGAATCCATGTGCTTCCTCTTGCACAAAACCTTGTGAGGTACTTTCTCAGTGGGGAGTTCTGGGGAAGACTGCAAAGAGGGGGGTCTCCGCAGGGAGAGAAACCTGAGGCCCTTGTGCCCGGTGTCTGGTGGTATTGGCTTGTGACAATTGTGGCACAGAGGGGGGAGAGGACTCTGACATGGGGGGGTTGCCAGCGGAGGCAAGCACCTTCTCCATGGCCTGGAAGGCCGGACCACCCAAAGAGGGATGGGAGCCTGAAACAGAGCATGACCACCACGTAACCAGGGTCACACCACCCTCTGATAAGCCGACCCCGACCAGGAGTTTCAAGAGGGCTGGGGAGTGTGAGGGAGGGAGGATTCCTGGAGGGTTCCATAGAATAATATCGGTGTAGCACCAAGAATGCCCTCTCCCACAGCACAGCCACTGGCCTGAGAAGAGCATGATGCCCAGTGCACTGAGGGTCACAAGGACGACTCTGGCTCCAAAGTGAGGTCCACTATTAGGGTCGGAGGGAGGGAAGCTACTGTCGGAGGAAGGGGCTTCGATGCTTGCATGGAAGGCGAAGGAGTGTATGCTGAAGTCTGAGGAGAAATACGTTTATCTGAAACGGGGAATGTAGCTTTAGACAGTTGAGAGAGACCCCAGGCCACAAGCAACTGGTCAACAAGCCGCAACACATCTTGTTCAGAGAGGCTCCTGCTTGACCTCATAGAGAAACCTGAAGGTAATTCTGGCCTTTCTAGAAAAGGGCTAATATTGACTACCAATAAACAGATCCAAAGAAGGAGAGTACTTGGTCCTTGCTAGTTCGAGTGGTGCAGAGCCCGGAAGTGAGGGTGTCTGCACCGAGGAGAATGGTATCAAGGTAGTCTGCGCCGACGAAGGCAGCGCCATAGAAGTTGAAGATGTGTGCACCGATGAGTACGGTGCCATCGATGAAGGTGTCTGCATTGGTAATAATGATGGTGCCGAAAAGGACTGCACCGAATAGGATGTCATTCCTGAAGGTGTCTGCATCGTAGAGGACAGTATCGTCAAACTCGGGGCTGAAGGAGTTTGCACCAACGGTGCCGAAAGAGACTGTACCTGCAGAGACGGTGCCGGTAAAGGCTGTGATAAAACTGTCAGAGCAGTGTCTGCACTGGGAACTCCGGTGCCAGTGGCGATAAAGGGGACATAGCTGGAGCAAGAATCAACTGGGGTGGTGCCAAGCCTGAAGCCGAAAGTGTCAAAAGTGGCAGTGCTGGACTAAAGATTGATACCTTGTTATAAGTAGACTCCCTGCGATCTCCAGAAGGAGATGAAGTGAGCGACCTCGAGAAGGAAAAAGAAGAATGCCTCTTACGGGGTTTAGCAAGAGGGGGTGAGCCCTCCGACCCAGAGATAGCCCCACAGAAAGGAGTTTTGATGAGACCTTTCAGGATTAACTTGTTCTTTCTTTCATTGAGAGTCCTGGTCGAAAAATTTCTACAAATCCCACACGGGGGATCCACTGTAAGGTGGGAAACATTCAAGCAATAGACACATAAATCATGGCCATCAAAAAGCGGTAACGTACAGCCCCAATCCTTACACTGTTTGAAACCAACACTACTTTTCTTGTCCGACATAATGATGTGGAGAAGAATGACAGTACCAAAGAGTTAAGAAGGCTACCCAGAAGGGTAAGAAGAGAGAAAGGAAGGATTACCAATGATGGTAATGAAGAATTACCTCAAAGGTAAGATAAAGGGTAATAAAGGGAAAGAAACTATAGGGAAACAGTCTTAAAAACACGATAGGGTAGGAGTATAGTAATAGTAACTGAGTGAAAACATTTAAAGTATTACCAATATAGAAACTTTCAAAAAAATTATTCACTTAGCTGAGAGAGAGTAGCCTGACCCGGCTGTACAGCAATATGGCAAATGAGATCTGAGGTAACAGGGAGCAGAGCATTCTGGGTAGGACCTTGGCTCAAGAGTTTTTGGATGACGCAAGCTTGATATAAGACCAGCTCGTTTCTGAGGATGGAACCGATAACCCATCAGTAAGGAATGAACGAAGATTAACAACATCAGAAGTTATATTACAGAAACATTGCAGTACAAAAAGAATAAACAGTAAAAGTATGGCTTACATTGTTGTGCTTACTGGAGAGGCACAGCACACCTGGAGGCCAGAGCAATGAAGGGGGAGAGGTATTGAAAATGATGTCAAGGGTATAGGTGATAGAAATCACATCGGACTGGGTGTAAATGGGGGAGGGGCTAGCAGATGCAGGGAGCAGGGAAATGGAATGAGAAAAGCCTTTGGACTAGGTGAGTGCTCAGTAGAAGTAAAAAACTATTGGTTGCTTTGTCTGTAAACCTCACTCAGAGAGAATTCAGTGTGTAGGTGTGTAGCGGTGAGTGGGAGGGACAAGTATAGCAAGAGAAAAAAAGAAAGTTAAATAACTAGAGGCAAATATGAGGACCGAGAAAAGCAGCTACAGTAGTGGGTAAACAGGAGGTAAGCAGAGGATCATTTAGTCAGAAGAGAGGATAGTAGAAGAGGCTAACAGCAGTAACTTGCCTATCGTTAGGGTTGTTACCAGCAGACAGGTGCACTAACTGTAGAGGTGGGAGGGGGCAGATGAAACAGTTTAAGGGAAGGGTGGACTCCACACAGGTCAAGAAAGCAAGTGGATGAGGGGGGGATAAGAACAGCGAGCTACCGACCGAGGTGGTGTGCTCTCCTGGGAAGTAAATTGTGGGAATAGGTACATACAACATGTACCTGATTCAGTAGACAAGTCTGATCTCTGGTTACAGCATGCAGCAGCCGCGGAGGTTGTGTTGCAGAGTAACTTGGTTTTCTTCACTTTCTTTTGGTAAAGTAGCTAAAAAAGCGTATACTTGATTCAGTAGACAAGTCCGATGCTGATTACAGCATGCAGCAGCCGTGGAAGTTGTGTTGGAGGGTAACTTGGTTTTCTTCACTTACTTTTGGGAAAGTAGCTAAAATATTGTGGTGCTTACTAGAGAGAGACAGCATGCCTGGAGGTCAGAGTATCTAGGGGGAGAGCAGCAGTGAAATGAGGAAGGTTGCACAGATAGTTATAATGGACATTTTAACTTGAAAGTGTTTGGGTCTATATGGGCACTGCTAACCACCACTGCACAGAGAGCAGCTTCATGCAAACACGAGCTTATATAGAATCAGGAAAATAAGTTTTACAACAGCAAGGTCTACAGACCAGTTAGTAAAACACACAATAAGCTTTCAGCCAAAAGGCCCCAATTCAATTGTGTTTGCTACTGCACATTTCTGCCATGAGGGTGCAGGTAGAAGAATCTCTTAATGTAAAAATGTTGGTTTTAGAGGTCAAGTGCAGTGAAACCACACACTCTACAATCCTGTAAAACTAGCAGACGCAATGTAGTTAAGTAGTACAGCAGCAGTGGAAACAGTTCAGTTTTCAAACTCTACTAAAGTGTTAGAAATGTAACAATTAATACAGGATTCTTATGGACTACAATAAAAGTAATCAGCAGATGTGCAAAATGACACTTATATTTGTTCTTTTAGCAGCTGATGGCTTTAGAACTAGCAGATTCTTTGCAACTCCCAGGCAAAGTAGCCAAATCAAGAGCAGCTCTGAGAAATAAACCAAATTATGTTACTTTTAATATGACCATGGTAGGACTTGATCCTACAATCATTTGATCTGAAGTCACGACGCTTTGTCCATTAGGCCACATGGCTAACTTATGATCGCTGCCCTAAGGAATGATTTTCTTACTATTTTGGATACATGCTGGTTGAACACCAGATTACTGTGTACACATGTTCCCAGATTCCTAGCTACTGGGTCAACTCTTAGGGGTGTTTTATTGATGAAGTAATTAGCTTGTGCAGATGATTTCCCAAAGGATAGTATAATGAATTTCTTTGCAATAAGTTTTAATCTGTGGGTTTGGCACCAGTCATTTGTTTGCGTTAGACTCTCTTGTAGAATGTTGGTTTCATGAGGGGAATCTATGATGGTGCCATATTTACAGTCATCTATGAACTTGGTTAGCCAGAGGCCTTTGACATAGGCTTGACATAAGAGAGGTAGATACCAAATAGAAGTGGGCCTGACTCAGAGTCCTGGGGTACTCCACCAGTGACTGGTCTCTTAGTGGAGGTGGTCTCACCAATCCTGACTTCTTGGGTTCTATCTGTGAGTGAGCCGGCAATCCAGCAGGTTATGTACTGATTTATGCCTAGTTCTGAGAGTTTGTCATCAATACCTGAGTGGAGTATTGTACTGAACACCTTAGCCAGGTCATAGTATGTGGTATGCATGGTTTTCACTTTATCCATAGCCAGAGTGACTCTCTTGAAGAAGTTCACCAGGTTAAGTAGGCAAGACTTTCCCTTAAAGCCAGTGTCTTCAGGATGTCAATGTCCTTGTTGATCATTTCCATGATAATTCATTCCATGGCTTTGCATATTAGACTTGCCAGTTTGACGTGTCTCTAGTTCCTGGAGTCAGTTAATGGCTCATCCTTATAAAGAGGGATGACTGTTGCTGCCCTTCATTCACCAGGCATGTAACCTGCTTTGAGTCTGTAGTTGAAGAGTGCTTCAAGTGGTCCTGCTAGGTCATATTTTAGGCTATTTAGGAGGCAACTGGGGAATGTTGTCGATCCCAGTGAAGCAGTATTTTTTGCCTTAGCAAGCATCGCCAGGACCTGCTCCCTTTTGATAGCGGGGGTGGGGGGATATGCTAGCAGGGATTTCAAGGGGGGTTGGAGGAGTAGAAGTTAGAGCTAAATGTATCATCTCCCTGGTTGGTGAAGGTTGTGCCATTTATCATCAGTTCAGCACACTGCTGAAAATTACTTTTAAGATTCCTGATACAGAAAAGGCCCTGTGATTGCCCTTTGCCTGGGAGGCTATCCTGACTTCGTAATTGGTCTTTTGGACTTTATTAGACCTCTTAGTTTCTTGTTTATTTGAATCGGAGAGCTCTTGACTCTATAAACAGAGCTGCAGTTTTTGATTTCGGCCATGATTTTTTTTCTTTTGTTACATAGCCCATCAAGGTAAGGATCCCGGCAGTGTGGTTTGTGTTTGGTGTTAGAACTCAGCTTACATTTGGTAGGTATGGCAGCCTCAATGCAGCCATTAACATGTTTGTACAGGGTTTCTTTAAATAATTATGTACAGGTAGCTATATTGTCGGGGTTTGAAAGAACCATGTATGTAGTTTGCTTCAGTACAGTTCCTAACTGTTATGGGTTTAGTTGCATTTTCTGGGTTGAATTTTACTTCGAGGGTGACAGCTTTTTGGTCCAACTTCACCAGTGGAGGATATGACATGGAGATGGGGGTTGCAATGCTCTCCCATGTTGATGAATATGTTTAATCCTCTGTTTGGAGAGTGCAATATCTTTTCCAGGACGTTTGTGTTGTGTTGTGTTGATGAAGTCCAAGAAATGCTGTGCCTATGAGTTACAGGCAGTGTACATTTCCTAGTTTCTAGATGGGTAGTTAAAGTCTCCTGTGAATAGAGAATTTGGGTGGATGGAGAGCACCTTTAGTAGGTCTAGATAAGAGTTGTGAGTCTCACGAGTCATAGAGGACAACCTGTAGCTGACCAGTACATGGTAGGGAACCCTGTCTATGGAGACTTGGATTCGGATGAACTCCAGGGCATCATCCTGTGTAACCAAAAAAGAGTTGTATTTGCTACCAGCTTAGATTAAGACACCTCCAACACACTATCTGTGTTGCTGCTGGTCTAAATATGTGGAAGGCACTGTAGCCTTCAACTGCTGGAGTACTTTCTGCAGCTTTAGAGCTTGTAGTCTGTGGAGTTTATTGTTTAGGCTCCTAGGACTGAGTAGTAACACCTTAAGATTCTTTGAGTTTTTTTTTTTTTTTTTTTTGTACATTGGTAGTTTTTCACTCTGACATTGCCTAAAAAGGCTGTAAGGTGATGAATACAGTTTTAGCCAATATCAGAAATCCGGGGGCTATATGGGGACAGACCATCCTTGGCAAAGCAAAAAGAGGGAGCAAAAAAATATCAACATGGAGTTACAACTTTGCAGCGGCCAAACTTACTGAATGCCAATAGATCATAAACTTAATTATTTTTGCTAACTGCAAGTCCTTGCATATCATAAGCCAAATAAATGATTATCTGATCCAAATGTCTATGTTCAAAGACAACGAGGAAGTAGAATTGTAACTTAAGTTTAATATCCTGGGTATAGAGAATATAGGTGCTGAATAACTAAGAAACAATGCAGAAACTAGTCTCGGGAGAAAAACATTTTTTATCTGGTGCAAAACTCCTTACACACTAGATATCGGAGATTAGATAATTTGCCTGTCTGGTCACCAAACCAGATGGCTCAAAGGGTAGCTATGACTGTATTCTGGTAATAACATTAAAATCCGAAAGTAGAGAGAGGATTTTCACTGGAGACCAGAGATGTAGGATCTCCTTTACAAAGCATTTCCACAGTCTACTCTGGGTCAAAGCTCTGCCTTCTACCTGATAATGACATGCTGAGATGACCAACACATGGATTTTGATGGTACAGTAACTGAGCCCTACAGGAGAAAGACTACTTAAGCAGGCCACAGGCCAAACAAGGTTAGAGATCTAGAGACTGACAGGAAGACTGTGCAACTTGGCTGAAATAGAGAAGCTTTTGCACATGGCCTTGGAGGAAGTGTAAGTAGAAGTTTGTGTAATAGCTTTTAACACATTTGAGATCTCCCCACAGAGGTCTAGTGGTTGAAAAGGAGAAGCAAAACTTATACATTCAGTCAGAGTACATCACCTTGCCACTATCCTGGAGCCTCCACTAGTCAGACCAGAACTAACACTACATCACTATCATATCAAGATTCAAAGGACAATACCTGTCTAGTGGCATTCAGGGTACAGATTTGACTACAGATAGGCAACTAGAGTTTGATTAGCAGATCAAGAGCTGGAAAAAGATGGCATGGAGGATTGGTGTACCCCGATAAGGTGGAAGGTTTGTGGAGTTAGTCACAGATTGTAAAAGTCATACAGAGGAAGCAGTCAGGCTCAAGACCTTGGGGTGTGCATATGGTACACCAAGCTGCTAAACAACAGTAGTCTTCATCCAGCAAGAGTACAGGAGTGTGCACTTGCACAGGGGAAGGCACTGTGGCTCTTGCAGTGATGTAGGTTGTGCATATCCCTGCCCAGAATAGGGGTTAGGACAAAAATAAGTGTCCTCATTGCTGGGGTGCTGTCAAGGATAGAAGCAAACCTCATAGCTAAGTGATGACCACCCCCCAAATTTCTCTGCAAATAGGTCAAGTCTCACAAGGAAGGCATGATGGTCAGCAGGCATGGGGAAAAAGAATAAAGAAAAAAAAAAAAAAAGATTCAAATGATGTTGACCAAGCCACTTACTGGCTACTGTATGGTAAAAAGAATAAGCTGTGACCTTTCTGTGTGGACATTTCCTGACAAAAAAGGAATGAAGGGGATATGTAAATGATCCATAATCTCATGTGTACTGTACACTCCTACTAGCCCTGTTGGAAACATCAAAAAGTAAGTACTACTGTACTCTCCCAAATGATGAAATGGCAAACATCCAGAGTGCAGTATCCTGAAGACAGCCTACACACTGCTGATGCTGAACCTCTAAAAAAGGATTAGGTTGTGATGCATAGGATACAGCGAGATATATGCTTTACCTAGTGTATGGACCAACCTAAATAAAATGCTCCATTCCCAAAAACAGATAACTTCTTTGAAAAGGAGACAGCAACAAGAAAACTGCCCCCATTTTTCTGGTACCACACTATCCCTTGACTCACCAATCACACAAGGACAAGCACAGATTCATAAGTTTTTCAGAAGCCTGTATGACCTGAGGGTGCTGTCTCAGTTCCAGAAAGGGAGCCCAGTGGACTCCACTGATTTTGGGCCAGTGCATATCTAAAAGGGGCTCATCACCCCTTCAGCAATAAGTTTAATGTAAAGAACTGTTCAGGAAATGGAAAAAGGCAAACCAGATCTCCTAGCTATAGGCCGTGACCCACCAATCCATGTAACAAAAGCAACATAAATTGAGAAATAGAAGGAAATCCAAGAGAAAAATATAACTTTCACCCACTGACAGCAAACCATTAGCTACAGAATCCACTTACGAAGAATGTACAAGGGAAGCTGAAAACATTATCAGCACTATAAACCCAGGCGGTGCATCTAATTCCTTCTAACTAAACTAGCCCAAGCAGCCAAAGCAAAGATCATGCTAACACATCCAGATGGAAAGCTTGCATGAGAACAGAAACCAGTCATTCACGCAGGAAATCACTAGAAGGCTGCAAATCTGGATGGCTACTCCTATAACTGCTAACACCTATGAAAAGATCCTCAAAAGTGGAATTAAGGCCAGCTGAAAGCATCATGCACTGGAAACTAGTCCCCAGATGAAAACTACACCTCCATGGCTTCCAGGTGATGATGTGACAATAAGCATACATCTTATCTACTGATATCATCAAGAGGCACTTCAGAGATAAGAATGAGTGGCTGATGTCATATTAACTTTTTCATCTCAGAGGAAGGGAAGAAGCACCTCCTGATGAAAATCTGGTGGCAAGCTCAACTGTCACAGCCAAAGGAATGCCAGATACACGAGACAACATAACTGCAAATGAAAACAAATGTACCATGCACAAAGATATGGGTCTATATTAAATTAAATCCATTATATTGAATACCAAAAGAGCGGCACGTATTACTCGAACTGCGTGAATACCGAATGCACTAAACCACGAAATTTAAAATATCGAACGTTCATAGTCGGCCAACCCCACCACCTGCTACATACTACCTACACAAACAAAATAAATAAACCACATACATACACTAACCAAACCCTACTCCTAACCCTAAAGTAAAGCACCAAAACTCAACTTCTAACCCTACACTAAACCCCACATACACAACTATCTATGCACTATCCTTAACCCCTCCCTAACCCTAAGGTCCGTAACTACCGCACACTTCTCCTATGGAGATACACCCAAACAAAATAAATAATACACATAAATACATTTAACAAAACCCTACTTCTAACACTACACTAAATCTTACACACATTACCTTAACCCGCACCCTAACCCCTTAGGTCCGTAACTATCGCACACTTACCTTATGGAGCTATACAGCAGACGGGCCAACCAAAACACTTCGACATTTCGGATTTTGCAGTTTTGCACATTCGACGATTATGTATTTCGCACAATATCAGGAACTCCAAAGATACCTTACTAGCACTCACTGCACAAGAACTGGCAAGCTTGTGAAAAGGATATAGATTGTTAGGTGCTTCAAAATATCCTGATTCCCTGCACAGGATGGATGCTGTGATGTCCCCCTGCTAATGTTAGAGGAGTATCAAAAAGGGATAAAAAAAAGGGTGGGATATGAAGACCATGAAACAATAAAACCTGGAGAACTAGCCACATCACTACTGGGGAATGAAGAGAAGTGAGAGGAACTATATACATATCCCTCAGTAGTGGAAACAGCCTTACTCCTACTTGAATGTCCTCACCAAAAATACCCCTAAAGGAGGTATCTAGGATGGCCTAGCACAACTCCACATGAAATGACAATACCCAAATTAAGCCATACTTCCTTACAAACACTGGTGCCATTGACTGCACTCCTGGACATAGTGCCTACTACATGAAAGACACAGTGAGTGGCAACCGTTTGAATGTTGGGACTCACTAGAGCGAGTAATGAAATAAGGAAACTGAATGGCAGAAAGATTGAACTTATATATACTAAGTCCAAGATGCCATTTCTCAGAATATTCCCTTTTTTCCGAGATACAGTGATCTTGGAGTTGGTATATATAAGTTTGGAGGAGGGGTGCAGGGGGGCTTGACACCCCCCCAAGCAAAAATAAGTTTTAAGGAGAATTGTCATCTTTGACATTATGCTCTTTTGTGTTTTCAGGGGTTTTTTTTCGGCATGTTAGAACTCAGCATTTCCAGTGTTGACAATTTAATAGAGAGCCCAGTAGGCTATATGGCATGACATGTTTCTCCCATTTTGGATCAGTACAGCATAAGATACAATCTGGCTGTTATATGAAGAACTTGACATATGAAAAAGCTTCATATCCATTGCATGGGGGGGGGGGGGGACACAAAATAAGGTCCAAATCAAAATGCAAAAAAGTCTCACTACAAATGCATGTATAAGACCAAACCAGAAAGATCCCCATGGTGGGGGGAGTACCACCTGAGAAGAAAACAATTACAAAAATAACATGGACGAGATGGGTGGAAGGCAGGGGAAGCCTGTAGGGGCAAGTAGTCATTCCTTCTGGGCTACTACTGTTCTGGGAGACTTCCCCTTTCTTCCCTGAGCCCCCCTTTCTTCCCTGAGCCCCCCTTTCTTCCCTGAGCCTTCTTGCCATTGCTTCCATTGCTTTTTAAAATTATTTTTGTGTGAACTTTGCTAAGAACGTTTACTCTACTGCTTGAAAAAGGAAACTGAAAAGGAAGGAAAGTTTTCTGTGCTGGACTTAGAAAAGAATTGTTGAAAAAACTGGGCGACCTCTTGAATCAATTTCCCTCTTTCTTCATATCTTTTTAGACCCAGAGCAGCAGAAGGGCTGAACAGAACATCTTTGTCAAGGGGAAAGCTTCAAATCTCACCTTTAACATCTGGTAATTTTTGAGAAGATAATCAAGCAAGTCTTCTCATAACCGAACCAGCTGTAGCAGCATAGCTATCAACTGTCCAGATTTTCACAGAATTTCCAGATTTTTGTCTCATATTTTTGGTCTGTTCCTTGTAAAATTTGTGATTTTCTGGATTTCATTGAGGACTGAATTTGTTAAATAATGACAGGCATTTAAGTTTCAGACCTCATAACCTTCAGAAAATGCATGGTATTAAAAGAATTTTTATTCTAGCAACTTTCGAAGTTTATAAGAGCAATATTTAAAAATTGCCCCTTTTTTGGCTTTGTCCCAAATCATTTTTGACTTTGCCCAGATTTTCTGTGCTAAGAGGTTGAGAACTATGAGTAGCATCTGGACATATCAGCAGAATCATAAGAGTACATTAAAGTGTGTTTGGTTACCTGAGAAGCAGGCAGAATTAAGGAATTTAATGAAATTTTAAACTCTGAAGAAGGAAGGATAACAATTAACTTTCTCGTATTACTTTAGCATGTGCATCAGAAGTTAATAGTGAAAATTAAAGTAGCAAAATTAAAAGTTGTGCACTCACCATAACTAAGCATTTGTGTTGTCCATTTTCATTCTGCCTCAATGAATGGTTACAGATCCGAACAGACTTGGCCACATACTTCATACTTTGGATTCAACTCTCAAGCTCCTCCCTCTACCCACAATGCCCTAGTCCATTCTCAATACCTCTTTTTGAGTTTGTTGCCATAATATCCCAATTAATTAGATAAAGAATGGGATAACTCACAGTATATGGCTCAAACCCATTCCAATAAGAAATCCAACAGGTTCCTCCAGAACATTATAGGAGGGGGGGGGGGGAGTTGAAGAATGAAAATGGACAACACAGATTCCTAGTTATGGTGATTACATATCTTTTAATGTCCTTTTCATTCTTCCTCAATGAACGGGAGAGAGTCCTAGCCACGTTAATCCTGGGTGGCCTTCATGGAAGGATATTCTGAAGAACTGCTGAGCCAAAGGCAGCTCTGCTTCTGGCTATTTGTTACTCATTACAAACTGGATGCAAGGTATGAGCACTGGAACATGCGTCTGCTGTGCAAATATCAGCAACAGAAGTTCTTGACCAAAAAAGCAGATGAAGTGGCCATGGATTTAGTTGAATGGGCTTTAGGCGGTCTTGGTAGAGAAATGCTTTGTTAAGAACAGGTCCAAGAAATGCCACCAGTGATCTATTTAGCCAGTGTAACTTTTGAAACCAGATAACTCAGTCGATGAGAAGAATATAAATAGCTGATCTGATTTTCTAATTTGTTACGTTCTGTGTAAATAAAAACATAACTGTCTGTGCACTTCCAGGAGATGGAGCATGTATTCTCCTTTGTTTGAAAAATTTGGAAAAAAATTCAGTAAATGCATGGATTGGTTAATGTTAGATCCAGAAGCCACTTTAAGTAGAAAAGAAGGATTTATCTCTAAAGTTATCTTGTCTTTATGGAAAATAATGTAGGGAGTCCCTGATGAAAGAGCCTGGAGATCAGAAATTCTTTTTGCAGAAGTTATAGTTACTAAAAGGCTATTTTCCATGACAGGAATTTTAAATCATTTTTTGGTCAAGTTTCAAAGGGTTTCTGAGTCGGAGCTTGTAGGACCAGAGTCAGATTCCAGGGAGGTGAAGGAACCTTTTTGGGGGTCTAAGGAGAAAAGGGCCTTTCAGAAAAAAATTTCCATAACTTGGAAGAAGCCAAAGAAAATTTTTTTGTCTCCTATAAGAAAATTAATTTGAAATAGTGGCCAATTGTAGTTTAATCACAGAAAAGCTAGCTCCTTCTTTAAAAAGAGCAGCTAGGAAATCAAGAACAGCAGAGATGGGGGAAGTAAAATGGTCAACATAATTTCTCAATGCCCAAAGGGAAAATATTTTCCATTTGCTCTCGTAAACTTTCTTGGTGGAGTCTTTTCGTGAGGGTAATAGAACGGTACGTACCAGGGAAGAAAGTCTGGGCTATCTGGTTATTATTGGAACTGGAGAAGCTATGGGATTAGTTTGAGGACTGGGATACTGGGAAGACTCATCCCTGAGGGGTGTGAGAGACGGTTTACTATCAAAAGGGTGATCGGACTTTGTGCGATTTACACTAGTCCGATCACCCAATTCGATATTTTGAAAGAATGAAAAAAAACAATGTTGAAATGCACAACAGCGAATGCACTGTAGCATTTGCTGTTGTGTACTTCAGCATTTTAATGCAGATAGCACTATAGTGGGGATCGGGAAATGTACCCTTTCCCCTCACTGTAGTGCAATCTCAGACTTTGTATATATAAGTAGCAGGAGTGGCAGGGGGCACAGCCCCCCCTTGCAAAAACATTTCTTGCTATGTGTTGCACAATAGTACCACTTGCAGAAGTGTGGAGAACGTTCGAAACATGTCGATTTTGACATTCTCCACTTCTGTGTCCACCATTTATGTAATTTTGTTTTACTGATGTGGTTCGTACAACCGATAACTCTCACAAAGTGCGATCAGTGAAATGATAGTAAACCTGAGACAGCATCTGGAGTTGGGGGCAGTATCCAGGGAGGATAGCGAAGATGAGAGCAAAGGAACGGGAACCACACCTGTTGAGGCCAGTGGGGGGGAGCAATGAGGATGACTGAGCTCTTCAACTTGATTGGTTTTTGTAGAGATTTGGGGATCAAGATAAGTGGGGGATAAGTGTAAAGGAGACTAGATGGCCAAATGAGAACTAACTAAATCATCTCTCAGTGACTCCCCCCTGAGGGAGGATCAGGACAAAATACCTGCTGCACTTGTGGGGGATGTAAAGAGTTTGAAGCAAGGCTGGCCCCAATGACAGAAAATTTCATCCACCACTGATTGACAGACCACTCATGAGGTATTAGAATTGGCCCTGCTGAGTTTGTCTGCTAGTATGTTGTTTTTTCCCGGAATATATGTTGCAACTAGAAAGCGGTTGGTGGACATCGCCCATTGCCACACTCTCACAGCCTATTGGCAGTTTGTTGATGTACCAGACTACAGACATGTTGTTAGTCTAAATTGCTAGAGTCCCTAGAGGAACAGCATCTTGAAATGCCTGCAACAATAGGACTGCTTGCATCTCTAGGACAATGATATGCGAATTGGTCTCTTGGGGAGACCATGTGGCTTGGACTGCCCTTCCACAATAATGTCCTTCCACCCCAACTGGGAGGCATCTGGAGTCACCGTGGCCACTGAGGGCGGTAAAACAAAGGGTAGGCTTAGGTAAATGTCATCCAACTGGATCCACCAATAGATGTAGCATTTGCAAACCCTGACTGGAAAAGATAGGGGTTGTCAAAGAACAGACAATAGAACAGCTAGAGTCATTGAAGAACATGTACAAAGTAACATGCTAAAGGAATTAAGACTACTGCTATTGCCATAGACCCCAACTCTTGAGGAATGATTCTGGCTGGAGAAGATGTGTGGGATAGAATATGATGAATCTGAGATCTGTGTCTGTATATGTGATGAGTTGGTAAAGATGCAATCTGCATTATCATGTTTAAATATGTACCAATAAACTCCAGGCTGTGTACTGGTGTCAGATTTGACTTGGTGTAATTGATTGTTATTCCCAGTGAGTGACAAATCTGGAGCAAATAGGCCCAGGATTGTTAAAGGAGATGCCTAGTGTGGCCAGTGAGGAGCCAGTCATCTAGGTATGGAAATACTCTGAATCCTTAGTCTTAAGTGAGCTGCCACCACTGCCATACATTTGGTGAACACCCTGGGGGCTGTGTTGAGTCCAAATGGCAGGGCTCTAAATTGGTAGTGACTGGCTCCCAGACAAAACCATAAATATTTTTGGAAGCGCCTGTTTATTTTGATGTGATAGTACACATCCTTAAGATCTATAGAACACATCTAATCATCCCTGTGAAGAAAAGGTAGAATGGACTGGACCGTGACCATTCGGAGCTTGACTGTTTTAGGTACTGGTTCAGTCTGTTTAGATCCAAAACTGGTCTCAGGTTCTCTGTCTTTCTGGGCACTAAAAAGAAGGATGGGTAAGTTCTGAATAGTTTGGTCTGGTGGGACCTCCTGGATGACTTTTTTTGTCTAGCGGCTTTTGTATTTCTTGGGCTGCTGCTTTCTGCTGACTGGGTGGAACATCAGAAAAGTACAGTTGTCTACACTTACCATAAATGTAGGTGTTTGCATGTATTCACTGTTGCAGACATCACTTGTGGGTTACCCCTGATGGGTAGCCCTTGGTTGGCCCGAATAGCAGAGTAAAGATTTTCCCTCCTGTTTTGGCTGCAGATCACCCAGGACTGATGTCAGGTCATCAGTGGTATAAAGCAGGGCAGCCGACACCATTACATCAGTTTTTCTTGCCCCAACCTATAGGAGCCCTGCCCAGAAGGCTAACATGGGGAATGGCCATAGGTATAGATAGGTATGAAGGAAAGTGTGAGAGAAATAGAGGGGAAAGGAGGGAGGGAAAACAGGACTGCAACAGGGAATACACTTGAACATCTACATTTATGTTAAAGTGTACACAACTGTACTATGTTCTTTGTGTTTCACTGTTAAATTCATCACTTGTGGGAAGATTCCCAAAGCTGAAGGTAGGGTGGATGGTAGAAACGTAAGGAAAAGAAGGACATGGTAGCACTGCTCTAAATAGGACCTAACATGCCCTACAGGACTGCAGAGGCAAAGACAGCCTGGGTTTTGGAGAAAAGAGGCAAATGGTAGTGTTTGGTAAAGGTGTGGACAAAGTTCCAAATGGTAGCTTCTAGGATGTCCTTGGTAATGACCCCCCTGAGGAAATCAGTGGAAGTAGATGCTGCCCTAGTGGAATGGCTATGGACAGACTTGGGAGGAGTTTTCCCATGGAAGAGGTAGCAAAAATGGATACAGTTGGATATCCATTTAGAAATGGTCTGCTTGAAGATAGGTTTCCCCTCTGTCTCTGGGGCGAAGCTGACCAGGAGATTCTCAGTTTTTCTGAGAGACTTGGTTCTATCCAGATAGTATCTAAGTTGCCTGTGCATATCCAGTGGATGAAGGATTCTTTCCCCCCTGTTCTGAGGGCTAGGAAAGAAGGTGGGAAGATGTATAGCCTTGATTTAGAGTTACATCAGACACCACCTTAGGCATAAAAGAAGGTTTAGTTTTAAGAGACACCCTGTCTGCATGGAAAATAATGAAGGGTTCAATGGCCATGAGCGCCTGCAGCTCGGAAACCCTCCTAGCTGAGGTTATGGTCAGCAGGAAGGCGGTCTTCCAAGAGAGGTGTTTTAGTTCTGCAAAGGCAGCTGGTTCAAAAGGAAGCAAGGTCAATTTTTCCAAGACATAGTTCAGGTCCCAGGCAGGTGTAGGTGGCCTGATGTGATACCCCTCTAAGTAATTGTTTTAGCAGGGAATGGGAGAAAAAAAAGGCTGCTTGGTATGGGAATGGGCAGAGATAGCTGAAGCATGGATCTTGATGGAAGATTAAGATAATCCTTTTTGTACTTGCTCCGCCAGGTAGTCTAGATTCAGATAGAGGGAAGCAAGGGAGCTAATTGTACCCTTAGTTTGGCACCAGGCACTGAATCTTTTCCATTTTGCCAAGTAGGATTTCCTGGTGCTGGGCCTCTCCTCCTGAAGTTGCCATTCGTGGGGATCCAGGACAGTTCTGCTAAGGTGGTCTGCTAGGGTATTGTGCTTCCCTGGATGTACTGGGCTATCAGATGAAGGCCCATCATCTAGGCAGTCTGCCAGAAGAGCATAGCTAGGTGACAAAGCAGGTAGGAGTGTGTCCCCCCTACTTGTTGATGTACCACATGACTGTAGTATTGTCTGTTTTGATGAGAAGAACTCCTGGTCTCAGGTGGCTCTTGAAGGCTGTGATAGCCCTGAGTACTGCCATCATTTCCTTTAGGTTAATGTGTAAGTCTAAATCCCTGGGGTTCCAAATGCCTTGGGTGCAACATGTCTCCTACGTGTGCCCCCCAGGCTTTGTCTGAGGCATCCGTGGTTATGGTCTGGCCTTGGGGAAGAATTAGAAAGGGTAGGCCCTTGTTCAGGGTGCAGACTTCTGTCCACCATAGGAGTTCCTGTCTCAAGCAGGGGATCAGAGGGAGTTTAGTTCCAGAGACTGATAGTGCCGGCACCATAAGTTTTTGGAGGTACCATTGCATTTTTCTCATGTGTAGTCTGGCCAAGGGCACTAATACGGTGCAGTAAGCCATGTACCCCAGAGCTTGAAGGAACTTCCTTGCTGTGCGGTGTGCTCCGCAAGCCAACTGCGAGAAGTAATGGGGCAGAAAACTTTGTTTTTCTGGAGAAAGAAAGACTCTTTGGGTGGATGTGTCCAGGAGAGCTCCCAGGAAGGTGATCTGTCTGATGGGCTGGAAATGGGATTTTTCCTTGTTGACGGTGAATCCCAGAGAGGTAGAGAGGGTTTGGACAAAGTTTAGGTCTTGCAGGAGATTTTCCCTGCTGTCTGCCTGGATGAGACAGTCATCCAGATAGGGGTAAATTTGAATGTTTTTATGCCTGCAGAAGGCAATGACCGGGGCCAGGCATTTGGTGAAAACCTGAGAGCAGTAAATAAGCCAAAGGACAGAGCAGAGAACTGAAAGTGTTGTGAGCCTGCCCTAAAGCAAAGGACCCTCATGCAGGACTCCCTTTTATGGATATGGAGGTAGACAGCCTTCATGGTCCAGGGTGACTAGCCATGCATTTGGGTTTAGCATGGGCAAGAGTTTTTGGAGCATAAGCATTCTGAATTTTGAAACTTGCAGTGAAAGGTTTAGTGTGGACAGATCCAGAATAGGGCGCCAAATGCCCTCTTTCCTAGGTACCAGGAACAGTCTTGAATAAAACCATTTTCTGGCTTGTTCCTAGGGTACAGGCTCCACTGCTCCTTGAGCACAGAGTTTCTGAATTTGGCTTAGGGCCTCTCCCCACTGATTTGTTGGAATGTCTGGATACCCTGCAAGGATTGGGTTCTCT
Source organism: Protopterus annectens (assembly GCF_019279795.1). Lineage (NCBI taxonomy): Eukaryota > Metazoa > Chordata > Ceratodontiformes > Protopteridae > Protopterus > Protopterus annectens. The sequence goes on from NC_056739.1 coordinate 1,528,127,504, forward strand.
TTGAAGGTGAATCTGTATACTTGATAAATTATTTTTAGGACCCATAGGCCCTTTGTGATGGATTGACAGTTCTCTTTGAAAAGGGAAAGCCTTCCTCTTAATCTTTAGGGGGGAATGAGGAATCATTGCGAGTCCTTAGGGTAGGGAGTGGACTTAGAACTCACTGCCCTTGGGATAGTAGAGGTCCATTGTTTGGGCCTCTGCTGTTCTTGTAGTTGTTGTTGTGGGGGGGGGGGGGTCTGTCACTGCGCTCTTTCCTTTGCACAGGCCTGGACTGGAAAGGAAAGGACCAGTGTTTGGTAAGAAAGTTTCTGCTGAATCTGGGAGGTTGGACCTGGAGGAAATCCTTAACTGTCTACATTGATTTGGCCTTATCCTCTATTTTCTTGATCACCTCCTCTGCCTTAGATCCAAATGGTCCTTATCTAGGGGGGCTTCTAGGAGTTTGGATTTAACATGATCGGGCAGAGGTTGCTCTTTTAGCCATGCATGTCTCCTAATGACAGACCCCACAACTGCAGCCCTGCTAGAGGCTTCTAGGGCATTGTATCCACAGTGGAGGGAATGCTTTGCCACTTGAGAGCTGGAGTGTAAGAGTTCCCCTAGCTCTCTAGAAGATGAACTGTCCGGCAAGGAGGACATTTTCTGCTTTAATAGTTCCAAGGTATGCTGCTGATATTTTAACATTAGGAGCTGGCAGTTTAGAGCTCTAATAGCTAAGGTAGCAGAGGTGTATACTTCTTTTACCACATCTGTCTAGAGTTTTGCTATCCTTGTCAGATGGAATAAGGTTTTTGGAGGAGCAGCCCCTTTGGGTTCCTGGGTGATGACCTCTGGATCTGCTACAGGACTTTTGAATAAGTATTTGTGGGTGTCTGGCACCCTGTGTACCTGTCTAGCTTTAGGTGCAGGGGGCAGTGCATCAGGTGTGAGGTTAGACTCCATAAAAACATCCTCTACCACATCCAGAAATGGGAGGAATGGCTAAGAATTTATGCTTTGGAAGGTCCAACAACTCCCTTAGCCTCTTCTTAGACTGGGGATAATCCAGAGCTTCCCAATGGAAATGTTCCCTAAGGGTGTGTAAGGGCTCCCCAAAAGATAGGTCCTCAGCAGGGGATGCAGATGGGATGGATTCTTCTGAATCTGAATCTTCAGATGTGGTAAAGGGCTGTTGTTCATCATCTGAATCCAAAAATTCAGATTCTTCAGAGTCAGGTTCTGAGCGAACCTCTGGGGAAATGTCCCTTTTCCTTTTAGCTGGGGTGGTCTAGTTACCTCTAATAAGTGAGAGAAGATCCTCACCCATCTTAAGAAGCTGTTATGACTGAGCAGGTTGGGCTTGAGGAAGATGGCGGGTAGAAATAGTTTTTCTGGGAGTGGTCCTGCTTTTAGGTCTCAGTGATTCAATTGGCCTGGGTTCGGTTGTAGATGGCATTGGCATCAATCTTTATCTTGCATTGGTTATCCGTAAAGCCTCCTCGGAAGCCGGTGCCTGCAGAGCAGCTCTGGACCCAACCATGGGGCTGAAAACTCTGCAGCTGTAGTCTGATCCGGTGGTGTACCGGACTCCAAATGGGTCTTGGTAGAGGCCTGCAGAGGAATAGTATCAGGTATCAGGGGCTGCATAAGCACCTCACTTAATTCTGTTGAGCTGCTGGCTGACTTCAGGGCAGAGTCGTCTAAAGGCCTAACTTTATGTTATGTCTGTCCCTTTCTTTATCTTTTCTCTTTTTGGGGACATCCACTGTATGCTGACCGATGGATGCCATTTTGTACTGCGAGGGACTGTCTTTGAAATGCCTAGCTACAAATTCTGCTCTACAGAGGATGGTCCTAGGATTAAAGAGGGCACAGAACCGACATCCAGGGACGTCATGGTCTGGGCCTAAACAGGTTACACACATGTTATGGAAGTCTTGGTGTAGTATTTGTTTTCCACAGCAGAGACAATTGTTTACTTTTTCGGACATCGGTTAGTACAAGAAAAAGGTCCCCAATAGGGTACTTAGCTTTAGTTGTTTTCTACTTTACTCTGGCAGTGACTAACCGACGCACACACAAACTGCTTCTGTTTTGGGCTCCACGGCAAGAAAGACTGAAGTAATGGTGACTGCTGCCCTGCTTTATACCACTGATGACCTGACATCAGTCCTGGGTGACCTGCAGCCGACGCAGGAGGGAAAATCTTTACTCTGGTATTTGGGCAGGCCAAGGGCTACCCAGCAGGGATAACCCACAACTGATGACTGAAACAGTGAAACACAAAGAACATCCTTCTTTCTTTTGTAGATTGGGGTTAGGAAAATGGTATGAAGTAACCTCTGGATATTATTTTTAGCACCCAGGTATCTTTTGGATAGTATCCAAAGCATCTGGGCGCAAGGACAATCATCCCCTGAATGTCTCCAGAGATAGGCAGTTGGGCAGCACTTCAGGAGCACTGACAGGGTCTATCTGGAAAAGAATCTTAGAAACCCTGATTTTGTGGGTCTCCTCTGCCTCTAGGGTGGTGTCTACTGTTAGAACTCCTCCTCTGCCTTTGAAGGAGTTGTCTCTATGTGGATCTTAGAAGGTCCTTGAGATTTGCAAAACCACATTCGTTGAGGAGTAGAAAACTTGATTCTAACGGCAGACAGGGTCTTTCCTTCTTGTTCGCTCTGGGTAAGTGTTTCTTTCATGTTCCATCAAAGGCAGTATTGATAAAAGATGCCTTAAAATGCTCAGCAAAGTCACACAGCTGCATCTAGGCATGTCTCCTTATCTCAATGTCTGAACCAGCCAACCATGAAGCGCCTTCAGCTGCTTGAGAGATCAACCTTACTGATGTGCTGGAAGTTGGTAAAGGACTGGCCAGCTGTGAAGATGATGTTTTGAAATCCTTTGCAGACATGAACTCAGAGACAGAATTTGACACTTCTTTGATTAAATCTCTCTGTAGCCTTGTAAAGTGCGCCAAATAATTAAGGGACCTCAAGGCAAATGTCACTGAGGCAAAGACTAACTTTCTGAATCTGTCCAGTGCCCTTGACTCTCTATTTGGCAGGTGGACAGACAAGCTCTGTCCTGCTAGCTCTGTTTTAGTGGCTGCTACCACCACCATAGCATCTACTGGGACTTCTTTGCACCAGTAAGGTTTATCTTTACAGGGAGCTAGGAATTTGTCAGGTTGACATGGTTTAAGCTCAACAGAATCTAGCTCCTTCCACGCCTGGTGACAGACTAGATCAATAAGCTCATCTGTCTGGGGGGTGACTCACCCAAGATGTAGATGGGCCAGAACCAAAAGCCTCCACAAATACTGACTCCTCTGGAGAAGGATTATCAGAAAACCAGACACCTTTTTGTTTAAGGATCTCTAATATCTCTCCAAAGGAGATATCATCAGGTGGTGATATGTGCCTCCTTTTGCAAGTCCTCGTGCAATAGATATTCTCGGAGGGGGGGGTCAGAAGAGAGGGGGGGGTTCCTCTACGGTGACTGACTGAAAGCTAGGTGGAGCTAGCTGTCCCTGTGGAATAGGTCTGATCTACTCATAGCTTGGAACCAAAGAGGGAATATGGTGTGAATCTGAGGAATGAGAGGCTAGATCTCTAGAGAGAGAGAGAAAAAGCCCTTTCCACAACCTTGAAAGCAGAAGGACCCTGAAAAACCGTGGACACCCACACTGCAGCACAGCGTTCCACTATGAGTAGATCAGAACTCTGACCGTATCTGTGCCTGGAGGAGGGAACCAGACCCAAACTGTCCAATAGCAAAGCTCCAAGGGGTAGGGATGGATCTGAGGATCCAACTCTTTGGCTCAGAGACCCTTTCTGATTCAAAGGAATAGGTGAAGAACCGGTCAGGGATTACTGCTGGAGTCCAGGAAGTAATTCTCTTTGGATCCGACTCCAGAACTCTCAGAGCTGTCAGATCCTGGGACTCCGAAACTGAAGGATAGATCGGAGAAGCTGAGAACACTGTGTGAGTAGTGGCTGGAAAACTCACGGATCCAACAGGGGATGGAGCAGAGATGACCCCCATCTGGATCTGAGTTCTGAGGAACTTTCGCATCATCCTATCCACGTGCTTCAGAAAGACTTCTGGAGGACCTGGAAGACGTGGCAGACTGGGGCCTAGAGTGCTTTTAGGGAGTCTGCATAATAGCGAGAATGAAGCCTACAGGAGACCGAATCCAAGAGGAACTCTGGGGACCAAGCTCTTGGAGTACATCGTGTACTAAGTTTCAGATCCAAGGGCTTGGGATTCAAAACCTTAGCTGTAGGGCTTGCCGTTATAATAATCTGATCCGAAGTTTTAGGATCCAATGATTTTGGATCCAGAGTGGATACGTTCTGGTCCGACAAAGTAAGATCTGATGTTTTTGAAAATTTTTGTGGCGATTCTGAAGTCATCCTGGAGGACTTTGATGGAGAAAGTACAGTTCTGCAAGATCTTACCATAATGGCAGATGTCCTTCTCTTCAATGTTGCATTATTCTTTACAATAGGGATCCCCTGCCAAGGGCAGCCCAACGTATGGTCCACATACCAAAGCTTTTAGGTTGCTTTAAAGCACACTGTACATCACACATATGTGTCCCATGTATAGTGTAGGGTACAAAGATGACATCTGGATGTACCATCCTCAGAACTGAGAGCCCCATTAGCAATGCTAGTTCAAGGAAAAAAGAGGTAATCAGTACATCCATAAGACAAATGAACTGGGGGGAGGAAGGAGGGAGTAAATACTGCAACAGTGAAGAGAAGGACATCTACGGTTATGGAAAAGTCTTATACAACTGTACTATGTCCTTCCATTTCACTGTTGTAGCACTGTTTACAATAGGGAGAGTGCAAAACCTCAGAAAAAGAGGGGGAAGAAGGATGGACCAGCAGAGCTCTCCAGGAACCCATGGAGAATGGCTCTAGCAAAGACACCTCTAGCTCTGGAAATCATATCCAACTTATCTCACTAACCCAGAGTACTGTCTCACAGCACCTCTGTGTTTACATCCGAGTGCGCTGTGAGAAGGTAGTAATTGTAAGCAGTTATATCAGAGTCCCTTCCACAAGCGCATCTAACTTTACAGCTGTATTGTAGCTCCTCTGTTAAAAAATAAGTTGAAAAAGTACCTGAACTTTTTCAGGTACTTTCTCAACTTACTTTTTAGTCTGAAGTTACTTGATGTTAATATTCGACTTTTCAGAGAAAATTGACTTTAAAGTCAGGTAACTGCAGCAAGACAATTCTCCACGCACTGCACGAAGAAAGTTGTGGCAGCCAATCAGATTATTCCTTTTCAAGCCGCCAGTTAATCATACTGCAAACCCTGTTATTCCATCAACATAAGGTTTATGTAAAACTTCAGTCTTCATAATATGTATTCCAAAGCCACAACTTGTCCTGTAGAAGATAACGTAGCGCTAGCTTAACCATAATGGTATCTGTACTGCTTTTAGAATCTACCATATTGTTAGTCTCCTGAAATAGAAATAAAAAGGTTTAGATGCACTCTTGGAAAATTTGTTATGTTCATTCTGCAGCTAAGTGTATCGCTGAAAAGTAATTGTGGCAAGGCTAGCTCCACTATGTAGTATACAGTTTTGGATGCATACGAATGGAGAGCGTCAAAGTTCAGTGTCTAATTTTTTTTAATCCCACTAGATAGCATACATTATTAGCACGACACCTAGTTTTTACTTCCTTCATTTTTTCCCCTTCTTCTAGATATATTTTAGTAGTATTTTTTTTCTTGAGAGCATCCTGTGTGCAGTGTACTTCAATAGTCCCTCCCACACTGTGATATCACCATGTTCTCATCCTGCCTGCTTATCTCCTAATTATGTATGCCCTTTGGTGACAGTCCCAGAATTGTTTTTATTCACCTGGGAAAACAAACTCTGGGCTGATGTTTGTTCCGTTGTGCCTGGTTACATATTGTAAGATGGCTCCGGAGTTCCACATCGAAAGGTTCTATCACATATCTCTAAAAGATAAAACAAAAAGTCGATCCCTTTGGTTTACTCCACAAAGTTCTTTTTAATAAAGTGTGGAGTGGACCAAAGTGATCTACTTTTTGTTTTATCTAGTTCGTAGTTTGGCTTACTGTACATGTCTCTAAAAGTGTAAATAGCATATTTTACACATGCTGTGGACTACCTAATTCAATTTGTCAGTAAACTGTTAGTAGGCATTCCACATTATGGTAGACAGTGTTCCTCGTTTTGGAAATGGAAAGTTGAGAACTTTGAAAAGCTGCGACTCATTTAAATTGATAACTCTGGCCGGCAGAATCTGCACCCCTGTCCCTCTGATGTGGAAATGTGATTAGTCTTTACAGGTAAATGTTATCTTGGAGCAGGTCAGTGCATCTACTCCATTACATCTTTCGACTCCCTTGGGCACTTCCAAAGATTATTGAATGTTGCTGACTTTACTGTCCAATAACTATGTCATTTTCTCTTTATCACCTCAAAATCTGCTTCTAATTCTGTCAAAAGCGAGGCTTTTCAGGAACCCTAAGTGGCGTTATAACAGTACTAGTGAGTAGGTTGATGTTTTTGACTTACTAAAATGGGCACGTATTTGTTGTTCCACTTATTTTGAGATCTGTAGTTACGAGCAGAAAAAGTTAGTTGGAAAATGTGTGGCTGACGTTTTTAAGTCGTAATATCGGTATTATCACTCGTGTCTAATGTTTTGCATAACTGTCACTCCAGATAATTAATACTGGAGATCTTGCTTATTTCTCTTGTTTTTTATGGGTTTAACCACAAGCCTTTTGAGTTTGTCAGTAGAGGGTGACCGGAGTTCCGCTGTGGCGACCCCTAACCGGGAAAAGCTGAAAGACACAACAGGTATTCCTATATACATTTGGTCGCTGTGTTTAGTTGCTTTTCTGTGTTTATTTGTGGTAGGGAGGGGCGGTGGTGTTGTTGGGCACTTGCTATATATAGTTCTTATACAAAAAGACTAGAATATGAAACAGGCAATTTCTTTTGAATGATGCATTTTATTTTACCACTGCTTACTTGTGCTGTTGTAAAACTTCGGATTGAGACCAAATATCCTATTGAATACAGTTTGTTCTTCATTTTCATTTAAGCACATGATGTTTTGAGAGGTGCTAGTGAACCAACATGATGTCTGCCATAATACTGGGAACATGAAAAGCCTATGCTAAAACTTCTTTAGCTCATTAAACCACAAGTGTATTTGGAAATGACATTAAGAGTATGCTGAGGAGTGGCTGTGGCTAAGATGGCATTCTGCATATCCGCATTTAATTAATGGAGCTCTAATAAGGGTTGAGCATCATATTGTTAAAAGGCCAATAAAGATCCAACATATTAAAAAAAAAAAATTTGGATGTGACTGTGTTCATTTTTAGAGCAAGGAATGTTGTGGGACATGTGGGCTATCAGACACTGTCAGTACGTATGAAGCTGGGATTAAACCATCGGAAAATTAGAATCACAGTCACAAGCCCATCAGGAAACATCCTTTTGAGCTGCAGAGAAGTCTAAATGAAAAAGTTTCATTGTTTGGACAAAGATATCAACAACCATCTGCCCTCTAAGTCTCCAAGATAATGTGGCTGGTTTATGCATATCTTTAGCATTGTCTTAGTTATTCCACCATCAAAGTACATATGTAAACTTAAAGAAACAGAATGTTTCAAACACAGTGAAAAGTAAGCTGCTAAATTTCAATAAAAAAGGCAAATATAACTGGTGAGTGCTTTCCAGCAAGGATATCACAATGCATTTAAAGAATTACGCACACAACACGTCTAACCAACCATTCAGTACACCTATTACATCAGTCAATTCATAGCTTAAATAAAACCTGCAAATAAACAGTAGTAACAATAATGTTTATTTCTAGCAAAAGACATAAACATTAAACATCCTAGAATTAAACAGTCTAATATAAGAAATTCTTAAACATTTAATATTGATAAATTTGTTTAGTCCTGGAAATTTATCTGCATCAAGAGCAATCTGTCACCGATCATTTTCAAACTCCAACGTTCTGTAAATAGGGTTGCGACCTTTTCAAATTCCCAAAGTGGGACATTTTTTGTACAAACGTCAGATTTTGCAAGGCAAAACATACCCACGGCCAGTACAAAGGACTCCTCTATGTCTTCCCCCCACTGCCCTTGCTACCCAGGGTACTGCTGAAGATAAGTGAAGTGAATGTTCATTCCCATTTGTTTTGGAAAAAAATATATACCTGTTTGCCACATTCATGTGTTTCTAGGTTTTCCATTGGACTTTTTTCAGGAGTCTTCTGGATCTCTTGCAGTTCTTTTTATTTTGGCCTCTTCCCCCTGGATGGCTGGGTTTTGGGAACTTTTTATAGTGTGGAGCAGATGGAGCTTTTTAGAGTCAGCTTACCCCCGTCCTTCTTCCCTGTCTCTTTTGTGGCATACATTGACTTTCCTGTTTCATATTGAGGGTATGTCCATCTGTGGACATTTGTCAGTGCTCTCATTCTCATCTGGGGTACACCATCAGTCCACTTGCAGACATCTGTTAGTGGTCTCCTTCCCGTCTGGGGTCCACCGGTCCACCTGCAGACATCTGTCGGTCCACCTGTGGACATCTGCCAGTGCTCTCCTCATCTGAGGTACACTACATGCCTTTTGTTGATGCTTCTGTTCATGGTGTTCACCTTATGCTGCAGGCAGGATGAAAGGCCCTGACCTTCCCTTTGACATAGGAGTCCTCCAGCCACTTGACCCTGCTTTCCCCCAGCAAGTTGAGCCCAGGGTGCCAGCTTCATAGACAGTCTGTGTGCCATCTGTCTGGTTGGACTGTTACTGTTTTTACATTTGTCAGTTTCCACTACATCTAGTTAAAGCTTTGCTATCTCCTTCACTGCTTCATGTAAGTATTGTGTTTGGCTATGTATAATTTTCATAGTTCTTCATCTATCATGTAGTAACTGTTTCTGTAGCTAGGGACCAGCCAGCTGTACAGCTGTATCTAGAGAGATGTGATTTCATACAGACTTACTTGTAAAACTGCATTTGTGCATGTTAGGGTTTTGCTTTTCAGGGTCCATAGGGCAGTCATGATGCTGTGCCCTAACCAGAAGCTGCATTTTTAGAACAGGTGGTATATGTACTAGGAAATGTTACTGTAGGCTTGTTTGTGGAAATGTTTCATTTTGGGTGCATGTATACCTGGACATAATTATGAGGATGAGACTGAAGGGGTTGCTTGGGTGAAGTGTTCATGCTGGTGGTTGTACATACCATGGAAATGTTACTGTAGACTTGTTTGTGGAAATATTTCATTTTGGGTGCATGTACACCTGGACATAATTATGAGGATGTTGCTTGGGGAAATAATTCATTGGGTCTCCAGGAAGTGCTTGTGCATACATGGTCTCACTGTTGAAGTGACTGCCGAGCCAATTTGTGTAATTTTGGTGCCTGTGCATACAGAATACAAACAACTGGAAGGATTTCTGGGGACATATAGAAAGCCAGTCTGCAAATTACATTGGGTTACATCACTTCTGCTTGTATTATTCTATTTGTGATTATACTGCCTGAGATAAAGGTTATCACTAGGTGACTACTGACAGCATGGAGCTACCATTTTTTTGTGCATTTCTCCTGGCTTTGTCAGTCATGTGTGGAATTTAGGTGGGAGGAAGTGCTCAGTAATATCTAAGTGTTACACTATTTGATGGAATGACTCAGGTCTTCTCCTTACTGATGATACTGAGTCTGTGTTACATAACAGCTGCACAATGTAATATAATGAATGTCTACTCAACAGGTTATGTGCAGCAATTATCACCTGTGTCTCAGCATGCATACCTTTGCAGTAATTAAAGGAAGGTCATTATCACATTAGCAATATGTGCAGTTACAATATAGCAGTGAGTCATTATCACTTTTCTGGAAAAAGTCTCAGCTGCTGTCACTGTTATTCACAGAAGTACAAGTCGTTATCGCTTTGATGAATGCACAAGCCAGGTTGTTTTTTTCTCTGCTTGGAGTCATTGCAAGCAACCCCCCTCATTCTTCAACTGCCTACCCTCCTAAACCCCCTGAATTTTTTCTTGCTGTATATATGCATATATATATATATATATATATTTGTGCATGTGTGTGTATATGGATATATATGTATGTACACAATGTACTTGAACATATATACATTGGTCACACGCATATATATATGTATATATATATATATATATATATATATATATATATGTATATATAATTTTGGTGATTGTGCATATCTCAATATTTTCCTGAAGGGGTCATTTGGGTGAATGTTTCATTTAGGGACATGTGCAACATGTACTAATGAAGATGTTGGTAGGGGAAATAATTCATTTGTGTACCAGGGAAGTGCTTGTGCAGACATGGTCAGACTGCTGAAGATCGTAATACAGATATGATGTAATAAGTATAGGCTATCTGTAGCTCAGGTTTCAGTGATGGTTGTTATAATTTTTTGTTTATGTATTCAGCTTTCAAGAATAATTTATTATCTGTTAATAATATGCACATACTGCATTGAGGAAAACTCATGGGTCTTATTGTAACCAGAGTGATGGTCAGATTCGATAACTGGAATTATTACTTTTCTGAGAAGGCACCATCGATGGGATCGGAGCCGACGACGGATCCGAAGGAGAAATCGTAATCGGAGCCGACGGTTCCATGACTTGAACCCCAATAAACTCCGGCTCCAAGCTCAATGGAGTTGGAGGAGGAACATCAATAGAAATGGACGGAGACGACACCTGATGAGGAGGACTGGACAACATTTTGGCCAGTGCCTGTGACTTCAGCAACCTACTGACCACTCTCTCCACGCCATGGTCTGAGAGCCTAGAGGACCGAGAAGAATGTGAAGATCTATGACTACGGTCACTCTGCAAAAGGGGAGACCAAGGAGCCGAATGAATGGGGTCTAGCGAAGGGGACCTCGGCCTTTTTTGGGTCCTTGACGGCTCCGAGGGTACTAGTGGAGCCGAAGAGGAAGCAGTCTCCTCGGTTCCAGCCGGGACCGAATAGGTAGTAGGCAAGGTCGGGGCCAATGAGGGCTCCGAGCCGGGAGCCGACGATTTGGCCGGTTTAGGGGATTTCACTGGCTGAGCCTTGGCTGGTGAATCCTGAGGCTTGAGAAGGCCTCTCAAAATAAGTTTATTCTTGCACTCCTGCAGAACTGTTGGGCTAAATGTATGGCAGATAGAACAAGAGTCCTGCAGGTGCACTGCGCCTAGGCAATAGACGCAAGAAGTGTGCCCATCAGTCAGAGACATCTTCTGACAGCATGAGTCACACTTCTTGAATCCTGACACTTTAGATTCTTTAGACATACCCTGTCAAAAAGAGGAAATCACAACTCTAAATTACTTCGGCCAACAGGCCAGCACACTAAAAAGTAAAAACAGAACACTACCACAAAAAAGCAATATAAGATAGTTTTTTTTTTTTTTTTTTTTAAATGAGACTAGGGAGCCTCTAACTCAAACGGCTACCTAACCAAAAGACTAAACACCACTACGGGGGGGGAGAACTCTCTAATTTAAATGAGTTTTAAGGGAGGGAAACAAAACTACAATGCACCAGCTAAAACTACTAGTTATCGCTATATAACAACAATTACCCTCAAAAAAGCCCTAATCTGACAAAAAGAAGCAGATTAATAAAGTTATACAATCCTGAGCCAGTAACCATGAACCTCGCAGCTGAAGTGGCAAACAAGATCTGGGTAGCTAGCGCTAGGCATCATCGGATAAGGGGTAGCCTCGAGCCAGTAAACAGCTCTCGAGCTACTGAAGATGGCCGAGCAGGAGCCGAGGATCGGCTCCGATCCCAACAAGCAAGAAACGAAGGCGAGATAGACAATTTAACATCAGACATTTCTGTTTTACATTTCATATTCCTTAGAGAAATGCATAGTAACAGAAATCCTGTTCTACCAATTGTTTAAGTGCATGACAGCGTTATTTGTAGTCTGGCCCTATTTATTTTATGCTTTGTCCAGATGTCTTGCTCTATGAGGCTGAAGTTTGTGTGTGTCTGAAAGTTAAATGCCATTATATATATATATATATATATATATATATATATATATATATATATATATATATATATATTACACACACACACACACACACATGATATATATATATATATATATATATATATATATATATATATATATATATCATATGATCATTTGTGTGTGTGTATATGGCATATAGCTGCAAGTATCCATTCACTATGGTTTCAAATCACAGCAATTTTTGAACACCTGCAGTCTTGGTGGCCACGTCATTTTGTGTGGTCTGATATAATTCCTTGACAGATATGGAAAACAGCAAACAGTCAACAGGCAGTTCACAAGGCCAGATGTTTACAGAATGGGTTCATGCATGGCTTGATGCACAGTGTTGGTGGATCTACAATCTACCATGACAGCATCACTGCGAAAGATGTTCACCTGTTCAGAAGGGATGGCGTTCACCTAACTGAGGAAGGCGTTGCATTGTTCTTGACTGACCTCCACAATGGCGTGAGGAGAGCTATGCAGGATTGATAATATGCAGCTTGTGAGAAGAATGTAAAACACCCATGACCAAGTAGGACCAGTATAGTAAGTAAAACTCTATTATGAAATGTGTTGTGTAAAATATATTTTTCTGAGTTTGGCAAATAACTGTGGTAAGGAGCTGGTGAAGATGCTGAGAAAGAACAACTGTTTCAGGAGAGTGCTAGCACGTACAATATAATATGTCAGTAACCATCCTGCAATACTTCTTTTTTTATTCTGCTTTTTTCAGGTATGTGTAGAGTTTAGATGGCAGGAAGGGCTTAGTAGTATTCATATTCATATTGCAAGGGAGCATGTTAGTGTGCCAAGTAATACCTCATTTTGAAGACAGTTTTGATAGTTCTAACATGGTAAAAGAATTGTGCCTGTATGTTGTACACGTGCAGATATCGAAGTTTGTTTCGGACATGGGTTATGAAAATTATGATTTTTTTTCATATTTTGGTAAATAACTTTACAAGGGAGCATCTGAATGTGCCAAGAAATACCTCATTTTGAAGACAGTATTGCTGGTTCCAACATGGTAAAAGAATTGTGCCTGTATGTTGGACACATGTGCAGATATCAAAGTTTGTTTGGAATTAGGTTATGGAAATTATGATTTGTTTTCATATTTTGGTAAATAACTTTGCAAGGGAGCATGTCAGTGTGCCAAGTAATACCTGATTTTGAAGACAGTATTACTCCTTACAACATGGTAAAAGAACTGTGTCTGTGCACTCTACACATGTACAGATATCACAGTTTGTTTAGTCTTGTACAATTATGAAAATTATACATTTACAATACTTTTCATTATTATGCCCATATCTTTGCAAGGGAGCATGGTGATCACACAAATGATGCATCATTTTGAAGCTGACATTCAGATGCACAACTTCTACACTGATATGTAGGCTCTGTCTGTTATAGGTGATGAGATATTATGCTTTATTTATCAATTATGAAAAATAATATAATAATCATATTTCTGTGAATATCTCAAGAACGGAACATCACACAGTAATGGTTAAGGTATCATTTTAAAGCTGACATTCATACTAACAAATTACAATCAAATTGTATGGGTCTGCATCATACATTGACCAATATATTATGCTTTGTTTTTCCAAAAAGGTAACAGATATGCACAATATCAGCATTCCTTGCCAAATATTTAATAATGACTTTGATATACACTATCAACATTTACACTGTTGGAAAGGTCAGTGTCTGCTGAACAACTTTTGCATTTACATTTTTAGTCTAGCTCTTATAGTTAAAGAATTATTAACATTTGTTTTCTGTATGGTATTACAAATGGATTTTCTGAAAATGAGCTCAGGCTGCACTGTTGTTCCTATGGTGGAATTAAGCAGGCAGCTTTTCCTGAGCTGCTCCAGAGTTAATGAGTTATAGTGCTTGGTAAATGTATGCACAGAAGACCAGGTAGCTACCTCAAGAACAGAGTTATCCAAACCCTTGAAAAAAGCACCAGAAGAAGCCACAGCCCTAGTAGAATGAGCCTTGGTCAATGCAGTTTCCCCTGCCAAATCTTATATACAAACACACTCTATAAGTGCCTACATGGATGCATGGATTGTGCTACCCCTAATAGAACCAAGAAGTAGTCTTCCAAAAAAAGGAAACCAATCTGGTGGTCCCTGCTATTAAACTCTAAAACAGAAGGAAGAAAGTGGTGCAAAAGAGAATAAAATCCCACGAATGGAGGAGCTCCCTGGTCAGCCTCAGCAAGAAGCTGAGATCCCTCATAAAATCCTCCAAAGCGAACTATGAAAGCAAGATTGCCACTGACTCTAACAACAACCACAAAGCATTCTACAGCTGTATCAAGAATCTCAATGGCAACACCCAGATTTGCTCTGAGTTACAGCACAATGGCACAAAATTCACGGAACCAACTGATAAGGCTAACATCCTGGCTGATAGGTTCAGTGTCAACTTTACCCCCCCCCCCCACCTTCTAAAGTGCCCATATCCATACCGGAAGAATGCAGTGTCCCTGGAATCTCAACTGAACAGGTGAAAACTGCTCTATCGAAAGCCAAGAACACAGCATCCATGGGACCAGACAGTATACCTGACTGTGTTCTACATGAAGTTCAGAATGAACTAGCCTCCACCTAAGTATCATGTTCAATCATAGCCTCTCGATAGTCTTTGTACCCACTGAATGGCACACAGCAACAGTTGTACCACTCCACAAAGGGGGAGCCACCACGGACCCCGTGAACTATCGCCTTATTAGCCTAACGAGCCTGGTCTGCAAGGTCATGGAGAGTATTATCATGGAACTCATAAACATGGATATTGGTAACCTCAAACTCTGGACCCCTCCCAGTTCAGATTTGCGAAGGGCAGATCATGTCTCCTGAACCTGATCGACTTCTTTGAAAGAGTCACCAAAGCCGTGTATGAGGGTAAGGCAGTCAACACAGCCTATCTCGACCTCGCCAAGGCTTTTGACACCATCCCCCATGCTGGTATAAACTCACCAAGCTGGGTATAAATCCATATGTCACAAGATGGGTCACCAACTGGCTCATAGACAGAACCCACACTGTATAAATTGCAGACTACAAATCTGACTCCAAACCTGTGACAAGTGGAGTACCACAGGGTTCAGTCTTGGGTCCCCTCCTGTTTGGGATCTACTTCTCTGAAGTTAAGGCCAACCCAGAGGGCCTCTGGCTGACAAAGTTCGCAGATGACTGCAAATTGGGTGCCATAGTAAAGTCCCCAAATGACGTGGACACCCTGCAAAAGGGCCTCACTGAGACTGATGCCTGGTGTCAGAGTCATGGCCTCAAGCTCAATGCCAAAAAATGCATTGTCATTCCCTTTGGTAAAAACCCTGTACCCATGGACTACCACATAGGTGGCAGTCCACTTAACATTGAAGGCATGATAAGAGACCTCGGGACTCTAGTGGACAGTAGCCTCTCCTTTGATAATCACGTCACCACAGTATTCAGGAAATACTTCTATGTGGTACACTTCATCATGAAAGGGTTCTCACCCCGGAAAAAATAAGTTTCTGTCCCCCTCTACTCGCCTCTCATCAGACCCATTATACTGTACAATGCCCCATTTGGAATGTACCTGACAAGGCATCTGCAGCAGCTGGAAAGGCCACAAAAATACCTCACAAAGAGGATTATGGGACTCAGTTACCCCACGCTGACCACCTCAAAAAACTCCGGCTTTACTCTGTAGCATATCGCCTACTCCAAGGTGATCACTGCCTAACATACAAAGCTATGTCAAACCCTGAGCTGCTGGACATGCTACACCTAAAGAAATCCCAATCCCTCAGAGCCACACGCTCTAGAGACCTAAACCTAGTCACCACAATTAACAGAACATGCTGGAAGGATAGATTCCTGTCCCAGAGACTTCCTGTACTCTGGAATAGGCTACCTATCTATGTCAAGCAGAGTTCGTCACAAGCTCTCTTCAAGAAAATTCTCGATGAGTGGATGGATAATAGGAAATTTACCCCGGGAATCACTTTGGTGGCCCTGCTAGACAGGGGTGCAGGTAAATAGCATCCATGGGTGGTGAAAGCCAGGGAACCTTGTTGGCTAGGCTTACATAGGCCCTAGGGCCAATAACCTAGTACCTACCTATGAACCTTAAAAGAATAAGAAAAGCTTTTTCCTTGGAAGGCATAACGAAAAGAAATGGCTTTAGAAATCCAAGAAGAAACAGTTTGCTTGGAAAGAGACAAAACTAAGGATCTAGGAAGAAAGAAAACAGAGCTGATTAGACTTACGAAAAGTTTTAGTCTTATCCAAATAAAATCCGAGTTGTCTATGCTCATCCAAGGTGTGCAGCACTTTCTCACTAGCAGATTGCACAGAAGGGTAAAAGGGCAAATGAACAGAGTGACTGAGACAACTCATTCACCACCTTGGGCATAAAAGAAGGATTAGTACCCTGTTCTTACTGAAAACTAAAAAGAAGGACAACCCATAAGGACTTGAAGCTCAGACAACATCCGGCAGAAGTAAGGGCTAAAAAAAGTACAGTCTTTCAAGAACAATGCTGAAAGGAAGCTAAAGCAGCAGACTCAAAAGGAGGCTGGGTCAATTTTTCTAAACAAAAATTAAGATCCTAGGGAGGAGGGGCATACTTCCTCGGAAGTCTAATACGAAGGACACCTTTAAGAAACTGTTCAGCCTCAAATCTAGAAGCTAAAGAAGGTGATAAAGGCAGACAAGCAGAGACGACTGATAAGTGAGTCTTAAAAGAAGAATAAGACAACCCAGCATTTGAGCAGTTCACACAGACAAGATAGAACGAAAGGAACATGTTACTTACTGTTTTTCACTCTGTGTGTTTCACTCCGTGATGTTGCCAATTATTTTTATGTAAAATATATTCTCTAACAATGTCATACACTGTACTTTAAAAATGTTATGTCTTTAAATATGTTGTTTACTAGACTTAATCTACTGTATTTTAACTTTATGATGATGTGGAGCTTTTCTCCCTGGGCCTCCACTGAAAAAGGGCTCTTACTCAGTTGGACTTTTCTGGTCAACACATGTCAAATAAAATAAATAAATCCGTAGAAAGCGAATGCATGTTATGAGAAAGACACCAAACAGAAAACCTCTTCCATTTGGATAAGTAGGATTTCCTAGTTGTGGGTTTCCTGGCCACCTGCAGGACCATAAGCATGTCCTCAAGAAAGATGGTGTCTGTATGTAATCAAAATCCTATCACCCACACTGTCAGTTGAAGAATGGACAGGTGAGGATGGATAAGAAATCCCATGTCTTGTGTGAGTAGATCCACCCTGTGAGGTAACTTGTGATGATTGCCCTTGGCTAAATGCAGAAGAAGAGGGAACCATACCTCTAAACTGTACAGATTTTCACAGAATGTCCAGATGTTTGCCTCATATTTTTGGCGTGTTCCTCCTAAAATCTGTACCTTTCTGGCAAATAGCGGAGGACTGAAGTCATTAAATAATGACAAAGATTTGAATTTAAGACTCCACATCCTTCAGAAAATTCAAGCTAATGCAAATGTAGCACTGATGAAGGCTATATGCTGAAACCGGTATGCTTTTTCATACTTTGGGTGTTATGTATTTAATATTATTGGGAGTACATGCCCATATTTACATTTCTATATATTAAATATATATGCTACTCTGGATTTTGGTGCTGGCTTGTGTGTTTTTGGATGACTGCACTTGGTTTGAGCCGTGCACATTGCCATACGGGCGTGGGACTTTGTTTTCTGTTGCTAATGCAAAACCTATTATTCTATCAACTTTCTAAGTTTGTAAGAGCAATATTTAAAATCTGTCCCTACTTGTCCCCCCCATCATTTTAGGCTTTGTCCAGACTTTTTGCTCTAAGAGGTTGAGAGATATGGAGTGAACCAATGCTGTCTGGGGCAAAAGGGAGTCACCAGCAAGAATTTGGAAGCATCCTGTTGCATTTTGAACAGGACTTTTGGGGGAAAGGGGAGGAAAGGCATAAAGAAACATTCCATTCCAAGAAAAACAGAGGGCATCCACCTTCCAGACCACAGCATCTTGGACTCTGGCACAAAAAATAAGTTCTTTGTTCAGAGGAGAGGCAAACAGATCCACTTGAGGAGTACCCCACTGATGGACAATGTCCAGAAACACATGCTCGTGAAGTATTCACTCATGGGTGTGTGTTATGGACCTGCTCAGAGAGTCTTCCACAATGTTCTGACCCAAGGGAATATAAACTGCCTGAAGAGTCGCATGGTACTGGAAAGCTAGTTCTCATACTAGAACATCCAACCTGCAAAGGATGTAAGATCTTGTGCCCCCCTTGCTTGTTGACACACCACATCACTGTGGTATTGTCTGTAGACACCTTGAGAGGCCCTGGGAGAATAGAGGGTGAAAAGCTTGAAGAACCAGCAGAAGAGCTCTCATCTCCTTGACACTGATGTAGTCTTTCTTTTGTTGAGGTGACCAAGGACCCTGCACCTTTAGAGAGCTGAAGGATGCCCCCATCCCACATCTGCAGCATCTGTGAACAGCTCCTGAGAGGGAACAGGGGGTTGAAAAGTGAGCCCAGGATTGAGATTCACCTGCTAAATCCACCACTGAAATGTCAGCTTAAGGCATGGAAGAAGAGGAACTAAGAAGTCCAGGGGATGAGAATGCTGAAAGCCAAACTAACTTTAGAAACCAAAAGGGATCATAAGCATGGGGGAGGCCATAAAACCTAGAACTCTTAGAAACTCCCTTGCTGTGATTAATGCCAGAGGAAGAAGGAACTGAAAGAAAGAAATGACAGTCAAGGCCTTGGTAGAAGGCTACTGCAACAGTGAGATAATTGTTGAACATCGAGACATGTTATACGAAGCAAATCTTTTATATCTGAACAAGCTTGGCACACAAGCAGAGAGAACTTTTGCTCCCTACCTTTCTTTATGCTTCATCACTTCTATTCAGCCTATAGCACACCTATGTAGTTGCCAAATATGCAGTTACTCTTCCAAATAAACTCATTGTCTGGTTTTAAATAAACTGCACAGGCTTGACCTACAAAGTGATCTTTTACTCAAATAAGGCACAAAAAAACTCTCCTATAGAGGGACCTGTCCATCCTTACAATCCACCAAGATCATTAAGATTTCAAAAAAAAAAAAAAAAATACCCACAAGACAAAGGAGGCAAAGTGCCCGAAAAGAATCAGAAACCAAACAAAAATAACACCAAAACAGGCACCAATGTCAGGAGGTTCAGTAAAAAATGATATCCACTGCAAACACGGAATAAACAGCCTTTTATTCACATAAACGCACCACAGTATGTAGCATTTTCATCCAAAATGGACTTCATCAGATGTAACAAAGTAATCAGCTGTAACTTGCTGTTATATACCACCATCCTTGTTTTAATAGAATAATTATATAATTGAATAGTGCATATTTAAATAAAGACACACAATGATATAACCAGTTACAAAAACCTAGGTCCAACCCCACTATTTCAAATACGTACATACTCAAATCCCACATGATAAAAATACAAACATGAACTTTTAAAATCGTGTCCAAAGGCCTGAATGAAATATATATTGGTTATTATTCAAATAAAACATGTATATGTAAATACATAAAACATAAAATGAATAAAATTAATTAAGTGAATCTGAATTCAAACTAGTTGCCTGAGATAAACCAATACAAAACAGCCTATGTGCAGTCAAACACTACCACCCCAAGGTGGAAAATCTGTACTACAGGCTATAGTTTTGCAGCTATCATTATAAGAATAGGGGCAATGGATACATGTTTGTTGGCCTCCAAAATGAGTTGGCAAAAAAAGTTCCCTAATCTCAATTTTGGTCTCCCAGGGCCCTCCCCTGGGGTCCTGTTCAACCTTCTCTTACACAATGAAACTCCACCTTGCATGACTGCACACTAGGGAACGTTTATATAGAGTGTTGTTATTGTCCTTAGTTCTTATGGCATTAAGATGTTCATAAATCCTTCTTTTTAGTTTGCGGGTGGTCTTTCTGACATAAAATGCTCCACAATGTTTACATGTAGCAAGGTACATCACCCCTTCACTACTACAATTAGAAAAGTATTAGCCCTGATAACTCTATCCTTCTCCATGATGTACACACTTGCCTGATTTCCTACGTATGAACATTGTGCACAGGCACCACATTTGTAGGTGCCTAATCTTCTTCGGTTAGAAGAAGGTTTCTTGTCCCTTTCCAAAAGGTCCTTCAAATTTCTACCCTTTTTGTAAGTGAAGCAGGGGTAGGGGTTGCCACAGTGGATCACCTGTCCGCTCAGGATTGGCAGTGGAGTTTTACAGTGTCGAGTTGCCAGCCCGGCGCCCAACCTTCCACAGAAGGCACACACATGCACACACCTAGGGCCAATTTAGAGTGTCCAATCCACCTACAGCATGTCTTTTGGATGTGGGAGGAAACTGGAGCACCTGGAGGAAACCCACACAACCACAGGGAGGACATGCAGACTCCACACAGAAGGCACCCCAGCCGAGGATCGAACCAGAGAACCTCTTGCTGTGAGGCAGCAACACTAGCCACTGCACCACCATGGCCCCCCAATTTGCAATTAGTGTTATAATGATATAAAAAAGGAAACTACTGAGATTGAGTCACTACAGTTACAAAGGAGCAACTCATCAGAAAACAACTGTCCTTAAGCAGTGTAATAGCTTAATGGAGACATAATAATGTCATTTAGGTTTGAGGGAATATAGGTGAGTTTAGAACAGCAATCGAAGCCTTCTGCAATGGTCATGCTCAGAACCACAGAAGCTAATTTGGCTCTCTTTGAGCGTGGGTTTCCTCTGGGTGCTCCGGTTTCCTCCGACATCCCAAAGACATCCAGTAGGTGGATTGGACACTCTAAATTGGCCCTAGGTGTGAGTGTGTGCGTGTGTGTGCCTTCTGTGGAAGGTTGGGAGCCAGGCTGGCAACTCGACACTGTAAAAACTCCACTGCCAATCAAGAGTGGACAGATGATCCGCTGTGGTGACCCCTAACCAGGAAAAGAAGAAAAAGATAACACTAATTTCAAATTAACCGTTGTACTCACTAGGCTCCTTAAACTGCATTTGCAGATACTGAGTTACAACAAAAAAAGTTATTTTGGTTAGTACGTGATTACATTTCATGATAGTTCACTTGCTACTAGTAAACAATAGCAGTGGGTCATTTTAACCAGCAAAATAAAACTTAGAATTGCACACAAGATTGTTGGTTTCCTTAATTCTTCTATTGTGTTTATTGATAATGCCATGTAAATGAAAAACGTAAAATGTTTTTTAGAAGACCTGATGAAATGAGGATTTTTTTTAATGCTTTTTGCCCCCAGTTGTTGATCAGACCCCACCCCCATCAGTCTTAGTGAATCTGTTCCCTATCAATGGCACCAAGGCCATTGACTCAGGAGAGACAAAGATGTCATCCAAGCAGGCATGCTGTTTGGTGCTATGACCGTCAGAGGATCATCAGCCTTCTGTGTCCCTGCTCCATCAGTAGACTGGTTGAACTAGCAGAACAAAAAACCTGCAACAGAGGTCCTTTATCACTAGTTGTTCACTCCTGGTCTCAGCCGCCACTACTGCCATTTTGTCTGGCCTACCAGTGCTAAGACCATAGTCCAACAGCTGATTCAGCTCAACTATAGCCCTCACCCTAACTCCTGGTAGCTGAAGTGAGCACCAGCCTTACTACTAGGGCCTCCTAATCTCACACCTGTGCAAGTACACGCAGACAGAGATATCATCACTGGCTTAGTAGTACAAATACCATATTCCTGCCTCTTGGCTGACTTTTTCCTCACCAGCATGCATCCACTTACAAGTGGGAGACAACTAATTGTACGATCAGTCCTTTCCTCCCAGGATGAACAAATCAATGTCAGCCACTTAATTCCCAGCCTCCTCTTCCTGACTCTTCCAGTGACTGTGATGCTAAGTGAACTAGGGTCACCTGGAACACAGTTTTGTAAATAATTTGTTAGCTTTAGGATGTGTACAAATGATCACAATACCTTTGATGGGAATGTGTGCAATAGTAAGAAAAAGTTTATTCCTTATTAAACAGTATGAAGCTGAAATAATACAAAGTAACTTTGCAGATGTAAACATCATTGGTGAGGTGGGAAACAACATCAGTTGATGGTGCATGCAGTGACAGATGAAAGGCTATATCCTGCTAGTTACAATTTGACCACAGCCTCACCAGCTACAGTTCCAAATCCCTTTTGTTGTAAAATGACCATTACCTAAACAAGTTATTTAATCTTACTATGAAGCATTCCTTAAATATTAACACAAAATAAATCAATCTATTTAGTATGCCAAAAAGAAAAGACAAAGACCACTTGCAGAGAAAACATTCCTCTTACATGTGGTCAGAAGACCATAGGAAACATTGCAAATGATACATTAGCCCTTGCTGTCCTGTCCCCAGGAAACCTGAATGAGCTGTGAAAAAATATGAGTTAATGACATTCTGACTGCAGGTGATTCTTTGCTACAGCAGAAAAGCTAGTTTTCAAGATTGGCAAAGGCCTTAAAGTGTCAGATCTCAAAAGATGCAAGCTGTCAGACACTAATGTCTTATGTAGACTGTTTAGGCATGCAAACCCATATAACCCTGTATTAATTATGGCAAGAATCCATGATACAGAAAAAGAATTGTCAGATATAATACATGAAACAGTATTAGAGATTTTCCACCCTCACCATCTTTCCCTTGGAAGAAATCTAAAGAGGTACATTTGTAAAAAAGTCAGATTAACTATACGTTATGTTGAAGGTTTTCAAACTACTGAACTTTGGGGGATTATTGGAGAGAATAACAGATTTACCTCACAAAATTAGTGCATAAGCCACTAGGCTAAAACTAGACTACCACATTTGTATCAGTAGGAATCACAAAAACTGTCAAACCTTTTTGTGCCAAAGCTTGGTCAGACTTGAAGCCATCTGTGTAGGAGTACAGACATGTTCCAAATTTTGCTAACAAATGCCAGTAGCATTAACAGGAAATAGGAAGACCAAACAGTACTGATACTAAAGACAGTGTATATTGCCAGTTGTTTCAGAGACATGGGTTGTGAAGATTCTTGTTAAATCACTGCCACCCAGTTTACAGGTTACTGACATTAGACCTGACAAAGAAGGGAGAAGTGTCTTCATATTAGTAAGGAAATATATTCATTCTGCACTACTCTATGACCACAGAATGTTGACTCCAGCTTTACCAAAATAAGAGTCTCGATTCTGAGGTAAATGTATGCTTTCTAGCTGTGATTAAGAAGTTAAAGGAAGAACAGACTACAATCTTCATGGACAATATAAATTAATTTCTGCTATGAAAACTCATAGTGCATTTCTCAATATTATAGTACAAAATGGTTACAAACAGCATGTGGATTTTTTCAACCAGGGGAATACAGTAAACTCTCAGTTAACCGGCACCCATGGGGATTGGTAGATGCCAGATAACCGTAGTTTCTGGTTGATTGAGATTTACTATTAAAAATAAGCCTGACTAATACTGTACCCTATACTATTTGTTTGGTTTGACTTGCTCTTAGGTTGGGGAGAGGGAATTTATTCCTACCGTCCTTTTTAAAACTCTAAAAATGTAAAGTATGTTTCTGTGGGGGTGGGGGCGCAGAAAGTGTAACACATGAAAATTGTTTTTTTGGTTGCTTGACAGTTCTGTTTGCTTGAGTTCTGATTAACTGAGAGTTTACTGTATACATTTTAGATACTGTGCTGGTACAACTTTTTTAATAAATTACTAGTGCAAATCTTTCATCCACTAGGGCTGTATGATCACAACAGCATCATTAGTAAAGTGAAGGTGGGTAAAGAAAAAATACAATTCTTAAAACCAAATAAAAATTCTATAAGGCCAATTAAGATACAATTAGATCATCTCTAAAGAACTAGAATTGATATCGTGAAATGGAAAAAAAGAATATTGCTTACTAGTAAGATTTGCTGTACAATAGTGGTACTGACATTAAAGCAAAATAAGCTTATTCTCTGCTGAAGGAATGAGAAAACTGACTATTATGAAAAGAAAAAAAAAATCCACTGTAATATCTACGTCTATATATATATATATATATATATATAATGATATATATATATATATAGATATATATATATATATATATATATATATATATGGGTCTACCTGAGATGGTCGACAAGCCATTTGATCGACTTTCATTTGGTCGACAATTCATTTGGTCGACAGGCATATTTGCCCCCCTCCCCAATGTTGTGCGACCCTGGAGTTGATATATATAGTTAGGGGGTGTGGGCACAGCCCCCACATTGGGGTGTGAGGCTAAGCCCCACATAAAACTGCTTGTCGACCAAATGAATTGTCGACCAAATGAAAGTCGATCAAATGACTTGTCGACAATGTGAAGTAGACCCATAAATATATATATATAGTAATTTACAGAACATAGAAAAGTCACATTCGTATAGTAATTTACAGAATATAGAAAGGTCAGACTCAGTGTCCTATCAAAAATCTATTAGGTAGACTAAATCATAAAATTAGGTAAAAATGACGCAAAACACTCATGCTAATTTCAAGGTAATCTATACACAGTGTTTTCTCAGAATTTATCTAAGGGCCTTGAATGTATTCTGCATCAATACCTATATGTACTGGTGGACATGAACATCTAAACATTAACCTGTATAAAGGATTATTCTACCTAGTTGATCAACAGAATTAAGTTCAGCATTAAAAAAAGAGCCATGTGTCAAGAAGACCTTAGGAGTTATTTATCACTTCTGCCTTTATCTTTTACATACATCTCCATGAAATCTGTCAGTTACACTAATCAGTTTTAGTATGTTACACTTGCAAAAGACTGAAAACTTGAAGCAGCTCTAACACCATCATGGATGGTCCTTTTTTAACACCTTTACTGAATCATCACATAAGACATAGGCAAATGCACATTATAAAAATGAAAACATACAACTACAGTAGCATGTTCTTAGTTACAAACATTATACATCATGTTTTTTTCTGTGTAACTATCAACAATCCAACATTACATAAATTGCTCAATTCCTATCTTTCCTTAAATCTCACTCCTTCATGAAAACATTGTTCTGCATGTACTGTTCCTACAACTCCCATTTTTAAATGTAGCTTACTCCTACCCTTTTCTAAAGAACCCACTTCCTTTTCTTTTATCTCTGTTACAATATTCACTACTTCAAGTATAGTTGGTTTAGAGTTTGATTTCTATTTTCTAGTAATTGCTTTTTTGGCAGCCACCAGAATTAAACTTGGCAATGCCTTACTATGTCTAGGCAATTCAGACCTTGTATCCAAGCTCAAAAAAATAATTTCCTTAGTTACACCCATTTATTTGCTCATCCAATATTTCTGACAGAGTACTCTGTAAGGAAGTTTTGAAGTCTGCCTGCTCATTACACTCCCAAAATATGTTTCCAGTTACCTCTTTCTTCTCCATCATACCTCCAAAATTTGTCAGCTACCGGAGGAAAAATTATTTGGAGTCTGCTTGGGGTATATAAATACTTATGCAAACACTTCCAAGGAAAGATCCTAAATCTTCCAAGACTTTGTTGCATATTTGAAAACCATACATATGTCCTTCCATTGTTTCCTTGTGAATTGCTTATCCAATCTCTCCTCCTAATCTTTTCAAACATTCACTGATTGACTCATAGTTACTGTACAATATTTCATATGCTCTACTAGTTATCCCTTTTTAACAGCAGCATCTGTTCTAGATTCAACTAAAAACTTTACCACAGCAAATCTTTCACTTAGGATTCCCCTATCCCTTTTTCTTTATCTATACTCTTGATCAATCCCTGATGGGGAAGGCAATCTCTAGCCTGCAGTCCAGGTATCTTCTTGGCATCTTCCCATTCCCTTTCCTTCTCTAGTTATTTGCTTCCCATACCTTGGTTCTTTTGCCAGTTTTCTCCAATAAATTCCAGCCTCTCTTGCCTATTCTCTGTACCCATAATTGCAATCATCCCTCTCTGCAAAATTTCAGTTCTCAATTCTCATGTTAGCTTAGTTCATAGAATACTTTCTGATATGTTATGTATAAAATATTCTGCATAGCTGTTATTCTCCTTAAGGATCTACATCCTAAATCCCACTTTCTCCTTATTTCTTAAAATTTCCCCCGGTTTCATCATTAACCCTTTCAACTTGGAATTATAGCTTTCTGCTTGTGTTACATTTATGAGTCCTTTATGGGTGGCCCTTAATACAATTTTAAATTCAATATGAAAGAAAGGTCACTTGTATACTTTTAGAGACGGTCTATCCCTAGGTTATGACTAACTCCATATTAAATAAAATGAAAACATACAGTGATTTAGGAACCACTGCTGACTCTATATTAAATTTCACAGCAAATATCAGTTAAATATTAAGATATTCTTTTCACTTTGTTTATGTGACCACTTTCAAGTGTCACTATAGAGAGCTGGAGAGAAAGTTAACATGCACAGTATTATGGGTAAATGAGGAGTTAAACTGGAGAAAGTTGCAGATACCAGATATGCCTATGTCTTGTCAGTCTAAATCCAACTAGTTGAATAATACGGACCTGATTTACAGGCACCTACTATACATACAGTCCAGGAAACCATTGAGAAGCCTAGCCCAATTTCCCCAGAGCACTGTTGGTTAAGTGACTTACTCAGAGTCAAACAGTAAGCAAATGGGGGCTGGGGGAATCAAATCCTGGACTATAGGAAGTTGCCCATAAGCAGCTCGTAGCCTTAATCCTCTGTGCTAATGCCCAGACTTGTTTTTATTTATTTTTTAAGTTTTGCTAATTGGGTAAACCCACTACACTTAAGTGTCCATTTTCAAGGGAAAACTGGATGCGCTGTCTGATTAAATGACTTGCTCAGACTTGCACAGTACACAAACTGAGAGAGAAGGAATCAAACTGTGTACCCTGGACTACAGCTGCAGCTAGTTAACAGCACAGTGATTTTATTTGCAAAGTACCATACCTAAATGTATATCTTAAGCTCAAAATAGCTTACGCTGCACTTTTCTGAGGTACCTGATTCTGCATTCTGGTATACTTTTCTGAAGCTGAAAACTACATTTGTTCTCCAATGAGAGAAAACAGAAACTCTACTATAACTACAGGTTTAAGTTTCAGTCCACCCAACTTGCCCACTGTTCATTAGTTAAAATGAATGCTATCTTGAAAGCCTGAAAAGATGTGGTTCCCAGATGAACTAAAAAAAATACAGCAGTAAGATGATGATATTACTATTCAGGAATTTACTTTTTAATCTGAAATCTTTCTCTACACATAAGAAGTTGCAGAGACAGAATGGTATGAGCAATCATGTTCAGTGAAGGTAGTCCTTTTCATATGTACTGTACTTTTTGATTGTTTTCACATTTTACTGAGCCGGTCTACTGTTTTACTGGTAAAGTACAGTCATGTAATTAACATTTCTAACAGTAAATGTTCAAATGATCACAGCTGCAGCAGTCTTAGCTATATAGGTTATATCCTGCCAAGGATATAATGGCCGGCCAGCTTCCAAGGGTTCAGGGTAACTTCCACACACCCAAATTGTCAGCAAGTCGAGCTAAGCTGCTTAAGAAATACGGGTTTGAGCACCAAGCCCTTCAGAACTTACATGCTAAGTAATAGAAGGAGGCTGAACCCTGAGAGGACATAGTTAGGATTTAAAGTATATGCATAAATAAACAACTTGGCATAATAAAAAATAAGGGTGGGGTGGATGGAGGGTGCAGCTACTGTAGCAGTGATCACTTGAACATCTAATGTTATGGTAAGTTTACTTACACATCTGTACTATGTTCACTAACATGATCAGTTCTGCAGTAGCCTTAGCTATATGGGTAGATTACCCTAGCTTACAAATTTGGGGAGGTGGAAGGAAAAGGGTCCAGGAGCTCCTGGAGAATGGTTCTAGCAAAGCCTGATCTAGTCCCAGAGAAGGAATCAAGCTTGTAGTGCTTTATAAAGGTACGTATAGAGGACCAAGTTGTTGCTTCCACAATACTTCTAGAATCCAAACCCTTAAAAAAAAACGTAGATGAAGCCAAAGCCCTGGTAGAGTGGGTCTTGATTCTGCTGTTCATAGGTTCATAGATTGGTGCTAGGCCAATTGCCCTTGTGGGCCACTTTAAGCCTAGCCAATTACCCCATGCAAGAATCAAACCCTGCAACTTGTGCCTGTACGGTAAATACCTTGACCATTATGCCAACCTCCCACCCCTTAAAAGTCAATTTTCAGCAGAGGTCCAGGGAGAAACACTCCAGACACATGTCTTTGTAAGATGGGAGGACACCAGAGGAATCCCACACAAACACAGGAGGGACATGCAGACTCCACACAGAAGGCACCTCAGCCAAGAATCAAACCAAAGAACCTGTAGCTGTCAGGCAACAATGCTACCACTGCACTGTATTGTGGTGATTATAACAAAAGTTAATAGCCTAATACAATCATTCGGAAATAGTCTGTTTTGACACAGGTTGTCCCTTTTTATTATTTTCAAAAGAAATGAACTGAAATGAAGATCTGAAAGATTTTGTTCTGTCAAGTTAGTACCAGAGCTGTCTGTGGACATCCAAGATATGGAGAGAGTATCCTTCTTCCCTAATTTCTAAGTTCAGGAAAGAAAACAAGGAGATGGATAGTTTGGTCTTAAGTAAACTCTGATACCACTTTAAGCATAAAAGAACAACTAGTTCTCAAATAAACTCAGTCCCTGTGAAAAATGAGATAGGTTTGACTCACCGTAAGAGCCTGCAACTCAGAAACTCTCCTTTCAGAGGTCAGATCAATCAGTAAAACAGTTTTCCATGTTGAAAATCTGAGGTCAGCTTGATTAGCTGGTGCAAATAGAGCAAGCATTATCTTCTCAAACACAAAATTAAGATCCCAAGGAGGGACTACCAGTTTTGCTGGAGGCTACTTATGCAAAACCCCTTTCAAAAACATTTTGACATGAGAATGCATTGAAGAAGAAGCATCCATGGGCAGGCATGCTGAAACGGCCAACAAATTAACATTGGCAGGGGATCAAGAAAGGCCATATGATAGTAACTCACAAATATTGCAAAACCAGGGAAACACTAGCCCTGAATGAGTGCTGGTTATGTTACTGGTTCCAACTATTACAATTGTTCCGTCTGCTAATATACGATTTCCTAGTTGCAGGCTTTCTTGCCTCCATTAGTATCTGCTAACTTCTCCAAGTCCTCTTGGAATCTCAGCTAGTGCAGCAGATCACTTACCCAACTGTGAGATTCCTGACATATTGAAAAAGACTCTGCATACATAGGTAAGGAAAACTGTGAATACCTTGCAGTATGCAGTAAGATATCACATGAACCACATTTTGAACACTCCTGGAGCTGCAGATAGACCAAAGGGTAATGCAGTATACAATGATGTGATCCAAAGAAAACATTAAGAAAAATCTGAAATCTGGATATATAAGAATGTTACTGTGATGATATGTATCTTTTAAACCTAAGGTCCCTAGAAAACTCAAATGGGGAATAAGGGATAAGCTGTGACAAAAACAGCATTTTGAACTGGGAATTATCACAAATTGATTCAGAAAAGAACAATCTAGAATTGATCTCCAACATCCTTTTTGTTTCGCACTAGCAGCATTCTGAAATAAAACCATACCCCTGTCTGAGGAAGGAGGACAGTTTCTATTACTCCCTGAGCAAGCACATGCTGAATGACATGAGGGAAAAACAGAGTCTGGTATGGCAGATGAGGAAGAAACCCACAAAAAGGAAGGAGAGGCTTACACTGTCATCTATAACCTTGGAGGATTTCTCCCAGAACACATCTGTCTGAAACAATTTATTGCCAATGACAGAAACTGAGATTCATTCTTTCTGGATAGATCAAAGGACTGCGTGTGTGTGTGTGTGTGTGTGTGTGTGTGTGTGTGTGTGTGTGTGTGTGTGTGTGTGTGTGTGTGTGTGTGTGTATTAGGGGGGATGGAAACCCTTCACACAGTCGTCCAAGGCTTATTTGACTGTCCTTTGCTCTAGGGTTTCCCACTTTGATTTTGGAACCTCCCTGCCATTGCTTTTTAAAGTTTGCTTTTCATCAGCTTGCTGGGACTGTTTTTAAATATTTTTTATATAAAGCATAAAATAAAAAATAAAATAAATTAAATTAATCATTAATAACAATATAATAAAATAATATAATAAAATTATAGTATAAAACAATAATATAATAAAATTAAAATACCTTTTAAATGTGTTTGCTTTTTAAATAAAGTTATAGAGGGAGTATTGAATCTCTTCCCAAACTTTGAGAAAGAAGGCTGAAAAAATCTGAGCGATCTCGATTCAGCTTTCCTCTCATCACACTTTTAATGCACATTGCAGCAGAGGGTCTAAAAATGGTTCTCTATTCAAGGAAGAATTCAAAATCTCATTTTTGACATCCTCTAGGAGATTCAGAAAATGCAGCCAAACAAGCCACCAGTAACAGTTTAATGGCAGCAGCCCTGGAAACAAAATCAACTGAATCATAAACACATTTTAAACAGTGGGCAGTCACTTGAGACACGGAAAACACCAAACTGCACAAATTTCTTCTCATGAGAATAGATGGAAAAATAACATGAATATTTTGGCAAGAAGCAGGTATAAACTTCAACATATAAGCTTAACATTTCAGAATTTTAAAAACTAATGTAGAAGATTACATTTCTTCCCAAATTTATCAAAAGACTTCCCATCCGTGTCAGAAGGAGAATGATTAGTATGAACCATATTATTACCAGCAGTTGGATTCACTAATACATTAGCTGCTGGGTCAGATCTGGGATGAGTGTAAAATACTTAAAAGACTGAAGCAATAGTCAATCTATTTTCCTGGGGCAAATGGCTGGAAAAAATTACTCATGCCCAAGGTAGCTGAGGCAAGAAAAGACACGCTTAAGCTTTTTTCTTTTCTTTTCAACAGGAATATCTGAAGAAACAGACCCTCTTTTGCCAGTGAAAACCTCCCTAGAGACAGACACAGCTTTCTGGCATAGAAGTGTGGCATTCCCTGTCCCTTCTTCTAGAACTGACAAGAGTGACTCTCCCTTGTCTGCCAAGGGTACTCTAACAGCCTACAACAGGCGCAGAGTACATGTCCAACTCTCGGTTTACTGATGGTTGTTGGGAATACACCAATGGGACCCAATGAAAAAGATGAGTGGTCCGAAGAACCAATTTTGGCCACAGCAGAGCCAATCACCTGCACCTGAGGTATTTTCTCAACCTGCTGTGGTACCAAAGGCTGCTTAACAATCTTTTCCTTTTTGTGGCTGCATGAAAGTAGAACTGAGGAACCACATGACTGCTCCATGGTTTAAAAATAGAAGAGATAAGTGGTAAAGAAATATGAATAACTTTTCCCAGTTAAAACACAGTAAAATACTTTCAGCACTTACCTTTGCCCTCAAAAGTAAAAGAGCACGTTTACCACAGAGTAAAAAAGTAATCCAGCCACATCCCCCTTTCAATTTTTTTTTTTTTTTTTTTTTTTTACAGATGGGAATCTTAGGTCTAGTTGATTGATAAAAAAAACAAATGCTGACAAATGCTGCCATTTAAAAGTATGCTAAAATCACACTCTCAACTGTACAGATTTTTGCCTAATATTTTTGGTTTCTTCCTCATAAAATTTGTGATTTTCTGGATTTTTGTGGCATATCAGTGAGGACTGAATTCACTAAATAATGACGATCATTTGAGTCTCAGACTTCATTCCCTTCAGAAAATGCAAGGTAACACAAGACCTTTTATTCTATCAACTTTCTATGTTTATAAGAGCAATATATAAAATGTGCCCCCCCCCCCCATTACTTTTGGCTTCTTTTGGCTTTGTCCAGATTTTTTGGGCTAAGAGGTTGACAGCTATGCATGACAGCCATTAAAAACACTTTCTCCTAGTTTAACTAAACAAGTTTTGCAGAAAAAGTATATTTGCTATCATAAAAAGTAAAGTGGGAGCTTTTTCCCACAAAGGGAACTTACCTGCCCTGCAATGGAACATAGTTAAGCCATCAATGCTCAAAAGCTCACTGAGGAGTGCTCTTGCCTAAACCTGATTTTTATTCAGCTCATCTCAAGCTGGCTAATGTTTTGGGCACATGGAAGGTGCCCGGAAAACTATGGAAACTGGCCGGCTGCTATCTCCTATACAGGCTACAATGCATATAGCTTGGGCTACTGCAGCAGTGATCCATATGAAGAACATCTAGTCTTTCTATTACTGTTTTATAAAAAGTGTTATTTATTTATTTTTTTAACTTAGCAGAATTCCTCTCTTTGAGTTCTAGTATTCTCCATGCTGATCTGAGTAAAATGACCATCAAGCCTTGACTCTTCATTTCAGTGGTGGTTTGTTCCAAAATGTGTATTGAAAAAAGAAAACTTCCTATAACAATACAAATAAGAATTTTCCTGGCTTTGCTTTGCAACAGCTACTACCATGCTGTTGTCTCATTCAGTCTACTCAATCTGTTAATTAATCACACCCCACTTTCTCCACGCAGTTTAATATATTCTTGATTCTACCATAAAGCTACCAGAACTTTCCTTACAGCATTGTACTACTAATATTCACTGCAGGATACATTGGAATATGATAAGCTCCCAGTAAGCTGCCAATATTAGTAAATACATTTTATCATGCTTTAAGCAGACTGTAAGGTTAAACATTTTCTGATCTAGGCTCTAATTATGCATACATACTGTGAATTATTTTCAACATGTCAAGCTGCTGACAACTCAAATGACCTGAAATCAGAGATGCAGTCACTTATCAAGGGTTTGGAACTGGATCTTGTCACTGTTGTGCTTACATACACATGTAATTGCTTTCTGACCCATTAGTTTTATATGATGACCATAATAAATAAGCAACTTATACAACTGATTTAAATTGCTCTGTTTCAGACCCAGTGTTCTGAACATCTGATTAGACATTATAGTACACTCTGCATCATTGTCAGATCTAAACACCACCTTTCATATTTTAAGTTTCTTCACAGATCTCTGACTCACCATCTGGTAATGGCTTTTCTTTACTTTTATCCTGCACACTACTTATACTCTTTACACATTCTTGGCATAAATCATGACTAAAAGAATTAATTTTCATAACTTCATTCCAAGACACTCTTCAAACAAATAAAAAAAAAATATTTTGCAGAAGTTAGCAAAATTACTATAATTTTTCTGTGTTATCTAAATACCTGCTTAATTCAAAGGCATTAATTTTATCATGGTTATAGCAAAACCTGCTGCATAAAGTTTTGCATACATCATGTTCTTCCTGCTTCCTTGCCTCATTTTCATTCTATTTTTACTTATTTTCAACCTTTTCATTTCAAAAGCCGCTCTACACAAAAACTCTTCTGTGAGCCCTTTTAACTGTAGCAAAGTATTTTTACTCTGTATATATCAATTTAACATTACATTTGATTCTGACTGTAATATGTCCCTCGTCACTTTTGGTATCACAAGTGACTTTGTCTTGAGTTTATGAATTTATCACATTCACTGTTTGGATTCATTCTTTTAATCAGTAAGTTATACATCAGCAGACTCAGTCGGACCTTGCGCCCTCCTAAGAAAACAAATAGCAAGACTATTGCAGATTCTCAGCTCAGGGAAACTCTGATACTGTAATCATGTGTTAAGTGTTGATCACAATGACTTTTAAGGATACATGGTTCAACAGGACAATGTACTGTAGCAACATAATGTGCTTAATGAACCACATATAGACATCTACAATTTGGCAAATGCGACTGAGGATGTACTACTTTAAAACAAAACGTTGCGGCTTACTTACTTTCAGTTATTTACTGTACAAGTTTGTCATTACAGAAAAAGAAACATCAGAAAACAGTACACAAGCAAATTCTGAGACAAATTGTGAGTATGTGCTAGTATCTAAATGTTACTGTACAAACAATGGATAGGGAAAGCAGATTTGCATCACATACATGACATAAAAACTATTGCCATGAAGCATGCACACCACATATTGTCCAAACTCTCAAGAAAATCACTGCCATAACATTCTGTCACTGCCATTTTACCAGCTTTTTAATTTCTGCTCCACAAATAGAACCACAAAGAGCTAATTAACTTCTGGAATGACGCAAACATCTTATTCTGAAGGAAACCCTGTATGAACATGAAAGCTCTGCTTTTTGCACAAAAGGGTTGTGGAAATCTGCACAATAGCATTGTGCTTTTCTGATAACAGGTAGTAGTTACTTAACATTGCAAAATAATCAGTATTCTTAGAAATGTATTCTTCGCTTCAGATTTTTTCAAGCAACACTTGATGACCTTGGGTTGGGAGGGTGGCCTAATGGTTAAGGTGTTTGCCTTAAAAACACAAGGTGCGGGGTTTGAGTCTCACA